>NC_138551.1:85213009-85395509 GCF_964273705.1 Natrix helvetica
TACTTAATGCCAGACTTTTTTTTATCTTTGAAGTCCATACAATGCTGTCAGAAGAGCCTTAAGAGAAGCTACTTCAAAGAGCTGAGCTATTTGCCAGAGTTAACAGTTAATGCTCCTAGTTCCAATAAGCCTCATCATCTTGAATTAGCAGTAATCTGAAGATGCTTCCACCCCTGCAAGAGGTTTTGTGTTTTCATTAGTCAAAAAAAAGATTCATTTTGCAGGCATGGATCAACTCCTACCATCAAAGCAAGTCAGCCCTCAGGATTAGGGTAATATGTTAAGAAATGGCTTAGTTATGCCAAGGAAATAGCATTACCCTTAATTACTTCACACTGGAACCTTCTTTACGTTGCTGTTAGTTTTGTCCAGAAACCTTTATATTATTTTGTTGGCGAACATCCATCTGTTCAGAATTGTCTGAGTACCAAATAAGAGCTGATGGATTAGGGGCAGTCTAATAATTGTGTTATTTCTTTGGCATCGACAAATGGATCTTGATTTGAACTGAGTTGCTGGGTTCCCTTTTTCCTGTCATAAGCGCCCATCTTGATGGACAAATCTACTCCTTTTGTCTGCGGTCCCAAGGAGATGCCTCCACCCTCCGCTGGCCCTGGAGAACGGATCGTGGCTTAAAACCTCAGCCCTCCTGATTAACATTTAGTGATCCCTCCGGCCATTTTGAAGGATCACTTGTCCAGCTGCGCGGCGCAAAATTACCAGCTTGTGAGATGACACCAGGAGCCACAGGCCATAACAAATCAGATCTTTTTTGATTTTCTTAAGTAGATAGCTGGGGATGAATGAGCAACGTGCAATAACAAGCATAGGTCTTGAAAGATATTGAAGAAGGCTGTATTTCTTAATTATATAATTGTACATCTATAAATAAAGATTTATAACATGAAAGCTTGCCCCTAGTATTTGTGTCACCGTACAAGCAAAGTGGAGTCATTTCACCAAATGCCATGATGGGGTCATCTGAGCAGCTGCCCTTAAACTGAATTGGTGCTTCTTGTTAGTAATGAATATATTTCTGGGCTGCACAATAGGCAAAGCT
This sequence comes from Natrix helvetica, assembly GCF_964273705.1. Taxonomy (NCBI): domain Eukaryota; kingdom Metazoa; phylum Chordata; class Lepidosauria; order Squamata; family Natricidae; genus Natrix; species Natrix helvetica. The sequence continues at coordinate 85,214,070 of NC_138551.1, forward strand.
TATTTACAAGCGTCCATAGAGACTGAGTGTTCTGCTGATCTAAATAACAAACCCAAGAAGATCTATTTGTAAAAAGCTGCTATGCTGTATACTGAAAATGGCTGTCAGATTACCTCATGAAGAATACTCTTTTCCTCCCTGATACTATTTCAACCACAAGGTCTCCTGATATTTTAGAATTCTTAATGATACCATGAATTCAGAGATTTCAGAGGCAACAAATTGTAACTTTGCACATAGTTGGGGAGGTGATTCCCACCACAGAAGATTGCTCTTATGCTTCCAATCAAATGTATGGTTAATACTGCCATGGAATAAAAAAATATTATATTGCAGAGGTGATGGAACCTACAAGCTACCTCTGGAAATCTGGATTGGCATTTCTTGTTAGAAATTAAGTGGTGAGAAGCTATGCGTAGTGCCTCACAGGGGATTCCAGAATATATAGACAAGACTTTTAACCCTCCGAGGACAAAATTAGGTGTATTAATCTTCCTGGGATACCAAAGAGGCTGCTATCGGATATGTTGACTGTTAAAATGTGCGCTCTCCCCAAGGTATGGATCCAGGATGTGATAAACAAGATTATCAAGATTTGTCAAGTTCATTTATCATGATTCATATTTACTAGATTGCATAGAAATGAGTGATACATCCAGGTCTTGTTAATGGTTTCTGTCTGACAAACCCTGAAGAGGAAGGTGATGGACCTGGTTTGGGTGTTTGTATGTGTATAAATGATAAGAGGACTGTAAGGAGAATTCTAAAGCTAAATGATGGATACCGTGAGGCGTGTGGCGCAGTATTGCAGGCTACTTCTGCTGACTGCTGGCTGCCTGCAATTTGGCAGTTAGAATCTCACCAGGCTGAAGGTTGACTCAGCCTTCCATCCTTCCGAGGTGGGTAAAATAAAGACCCAGATTGTTGGGGGCAATAGGCTGCTTCTGTAAACCTCTTAGAGAGGGCTGTAAAGCAGTGCGATGCGGTATATAAGCCTAATGATAGTGCTATCATGAATGATGATAGAAAAGGTTCATTTCTTGAACCACCAGCTAAGTTCACTCCTACTTTTCATTTGCTTTGAGAGCTTGTGCAAACAAACAACAGAGATGGGAATGCAAGAATCTATTGTCAGCTCCACTCACACATATATACACAGCATGAAAAAAATGAGACAAAATACCTTTTCCAAGGCCCCCCTCTAGTGACATTACTGGAATATTTCCTGCAGCCGATTAGCTCACCAAGGAGATTGCAGACTCAACCTGGAAGAAAACCAACCTCTACTGTAAGAGGAACCAAGAGGATATGCAGATATCTAGAAATTTTCCAGGAAAACAGTTGAGAGATATTGATACTCTGATGCAACACTCTTGGAAAGAAGATGAGTTGTAATCCCTGTTGAAAATCGATTATGATAGGAGTAGCTGAAGTTTGATGAGATGATTCCCCAAATTAGCAACGGGAATTTTGGGCTCAATTGTGGTTGTGAGTAGAAGACTACTTGCATTGCCATGGTATGATATTTTAAGAGTAGGACAGAGGTAAGTTGTGAGAGTGAAGGCTCTCCCCCTAAATCATTCATGAAGTCTTATTTATATGAAGTGCAACAAAATCTTTCAGGATAAGGTCCAGAATGTCAATGTAATCTGAACGTGGGGGGATGGGGTGTAAACTCTTTAGGCTAGTCTCTAACCTCACGGCCAGAATTTCAGAACATAAGCAAGTAACCTCTACTTTTCCTTCCCCGTTTTTCCTATTATTTATTTTTGCATTTTCTTTGTATGCTACATTATAAACTAATAAAAAATTGTTATTTTTTTAAAAAAAACTTCACATGACAATGGGGATATGTGAAAAACAGTCATAAGTCACTTTTTTCAGTGCCATTGTAACTGAACGGTCACTAAACAAATAGTTGTAAGTCAAGGACTGTCTGTACAAACACTAAGAGGTATTTAGCTTCCTCTATCTGAATTCCAGGAGAAGATTCCATAATTTTCTTAAGCATCTGTTGTTCCTGCTGTGCTTTCCGCTCTGGGCTTCCTTAGGGTGATCAGAGATACAAAAGTGGTTACTGTGCCTTTAATCATGTGGCAGTGTCTCATCCTTTGCGACCGCACAACTACCGCCCTTAAGGTGATTTCATTTGTGTCAACATTGTCCAAATTACTTACATTACCACACATATTTTACTTGTACCCTTTGCCCAATTGAGTTTAAATAAGCTGAAGACAGGTGGTTGTACCTGAACATTTAATGGGCCATTTTTAGCGTGTCCACTGGGGGTGGGCTTCAAAAGTAACAGCAACGGGTTCGCTGCCTCGTTGTTGGGTGGGTGTGGCCTAGTCGGCCTCCTGCACCACAGCGGAAGGGGGGGGGGAGTTCTTGAGCCTCCGGGAGGATGAAAACTGCTTCCCCGGGCTCCAGAGGCTGGAAACAGGCCCATTTCTGGATTTCTGGAACCTCCGGTAGGCCCATTTCCCCCTCTCCCCGTACCCCCGTGTGGGCCCTGCTCTTACCTGGCATGATGAATGGGCTGTATGGAAACTCCTGGGAGGGACAGGGCGGGGTGGGGTCAGCCAGGAGTGGGATTTGGGGGTTCGCCGAACCGCACAGAATCTTCGCTAGAGGATCGCCCGAACCCGTGCGACCCCCCAGCAGCCCACCCCTGGTGTCCACTGCCTCTCCCCAAAGCTCAAAGAAGTAGAATAAAATGTTGCTTAATGAACCAATTATACAAACCAGATTCCTTGAGTCTTTTTTTATTTATTAATTTCCCCCTTCTCCCTCCCTCCATCAAACACAAGCCATTTTATTTCCTTTTTCTTCTAGAGAAAATAAATACCAGGTGCATATTACAGGAGGAAACAGTATGCATATGAATCACTCTCCTGAAGAGGTGTGGAGAGGACTTGTGCAATTGTAGGTGGGTCTTGGAATGACCTGTTTAGCTACTAATCAATCAGCCTTCTTCTGAAATAGTGTGAAACTTTTGTCCAAAAATAGCCTAGCTGGTAGATTAGCCTGAAGGGGGAGTTTGTCAGCTCCCTCTCTTGCATAGCAGCATCCCTGACAGGCCTGCTCAGCCTACTTACTGGAGTAGTGATGGAGTTTCCCCAAACTGGTGGTTCTGGAGAACTTCAACCTATCTTTCCTGGATAAGGTGTCTGGAGCGACCCAAGATCCATGACCATGAACCATGGACCCGACCCAATTTACTGAGAGCCCAACATAAAGTATGTAAGAGATCATGCCTTGTATCTGAGTGATGTTTCAAGACAGACACAAAAAGATCTGAAAGTGAAGAGCATCAAAATTAATCTCTAATCATGGACTAATCTCTTCTTTTTCTATGGAGCTTCACAGAATGAACCTCCTCCATAGTGGGGAAGACCCTATTGCATCAATCTCCCCTAATTAATCCAATGAGTTTCAGAGAGAGATTGAGTTAAGACTGGAATAAGAGGATGGTTAGGTGGTGGTTGTTAGTTGCGAAGTCATGTCTGACCCATCGCAATCCCACGGACAGCATTCGTCGAGGCCTTCCTGTCCTCTACCATCCTCTGGAGTCCATTTAAATACATCGCAACTGCTTCAGTGACTCCATCCAGCCACCTCATTCTCTGTCATCCCATTCTTCTTTTGTCCTCAATCGTTCCCAGCACTAGGTTCTTCTCCAGTGAGTCATTCCTTCTCCTTAGGTGGCCAAAGTATTTGAGGGTGGTTAGGACTCTTGATCAAATTGCACTAGAGCACTCAAGGAGATGAAGCAGCAGAGAAGATACTTGGAACATCATTGTAGGAAGACACATCTCAAGACTGACCAGATATTGGAAAGTTCAAGTTCAATCCTACACAGTGCTGGGAAGTTTTTGTTTTGCCGTATATTATTTGCCGTAGATATTGCCAGAAAGTAGAGCAGGAAACTATTCTGAGCTTTATGAGTACCAGAACAGAATAGAAAATGGTGAATGCCTCACTAGAGACCCATAGATGGTTAACAAATACTTTTATTTGGAACAACAAATAAATCTCTGGTTGAAACAACAATGACACTTCGGTTATGGTCATTGTGTGATATTCTAACTTCTGTTGGCAAAGTAATATGATATGACAAAGATCAAGAATTACCAAGCTGAGGAAGAAGAAAAATAGCAATAGCAATAGTCTTATATACTGCTTCACAGTGCTTTACAGCCCTCTCTAAGCGGTTTACAGAGTCAACATATTGACCCCAACAATCTGGGTCTTCATTTTACTGACCTTGGAAAGAAGGAAGGCTGAGTCAACCTTGAGCCTGCTGAGATTCGAACTGCCAAATTGCAGGCAGCCAATGATCAGCAGAAGTAGCCTGCAGTGCTGCATTCTAACCACTGTGCCACTGCGGCTCAACAAAATGGAAATATATCATATTTTTCAGAGTATAAGATGCACCTTTCCCCCCCAAAAAAAGAGAGTGAGAATTTGGGTGCATCTTATACACCAAATGTAGCCCCACCCACCTCCTCCAGAGGCCAAAAATGCGAGGCATGGAGGCAGTGATGGTCTATGGCAATCCCTGCAGCCTGGAGCAGCTGATTGGGGGTATTCCAGCAGTCCGATCCACCCGCCAATCAGCTGTGCTGAATCAGGCTGCAATAAGTGCTGATGCTGACCTGGCTGGTCAGAGTTTGCAGCAGCAATCACATTTGATTCAGCAGGATTCAAAATAATAATAATATACAATACATTACCAAAAGCAGGTTTTCCAAGATAGCAGTAAATCCAAGTAAAGTAACAGTAAATACAAGTAAAACACAAGCAGTTTCACTTTCAGTTCGACTAAGCCAGGCTCCTTCCTGTCTCCATACAGCAAATTTGTCCAAATAGCCCTCATTGGCTGATTTAGTTGCTATGCCTATTTATTGGCTGACCTTGTTACCATGTGTCAGCTGAATACCATGGATACTGGTAGGCAGAGGCAGAATTTTTTCTTCTTATTTTCCTCCCCAAAAACTAAGGTGTGTCTTATACCCCGGAGTGTCTTATACTCTGAAAAATGCAGTAAGTGAGGGACAAGAATTATTAATACCAAATTCCATTATTTCCAAAGTAGAACAAAGATAGTGCTCTTTCTTGCAACCAAAATGAAAATGCTTTCTATCACTCTTTGAACCAACAGAAAACCACAGTGACATATAATTTACAGCTTCCCACGTTTTTGAACCCATGGGGACAATGGTCAACAAATGGTAGGGTTCTTATTTATGGTGACCATGTTAAAGGCAGAGGTTTATAAATTGCCCCAGTTGCTCCCTCTTCTTCCACCAAATGTCACCAGCAATCACTTACCTTAAAATGAGATGGGGGATGGGTAAGTAACATCTTCGAAAGATGTCTAGACCAACAATTGAACCACCTATCAAGATTCTCTCTGGTTTTGTACAAATATTTTTGTGGGATGAGTTCAAATGGAACACCATCTTCTGTTAAGTTCAGTTAATAGTTGGCATTCCACCTGGCACAGATTTAGCACTATTCCAGTGAAGTGCCTGTGTTGAATAATAACTAATAAATGCCTAGAAAATAGAAGGTGGGATGTGCCTTCTCCCCTATTAAAAACCTAAAAGGCGTGCTGAACTGGTGACTAGAGGCTGGCTGGAAATTTTAGGAATTGAAGTCCACACATTTTCAAGTTGCCACAGTTAAGAAACACTGCCCTAGAGGTCAACCTGGGTGCACCATAGTCCAGATGGTCAGTGAAGTTATCTCCAGTAAGCTAAGGATGATTCATAGTTGTTTTCAGATTTGGACTAAACGTCAGGTGAATGCAACTTCACAAGGATACAGAAGACAACAATAGCCTGCCTTGTAGTACTCTCATTCTCATTGTTTCAAAATGTGTAAAAGGTAGAGGTCCCCCTTTGCACATATATGCTAGCCGTTCCTGACTCTAAGGGGCGGTGCTCATCTCCGTTTCAAAGCCAAAGAGCCAGTGCTATCCAAAGATGTCTCTGTGGTCATGTGGCCACATGACTAAACGGCGAAGGTGCACGGAGTGCTGTTACCTTCACACCAAAGGTGGTTCCTATTTTTCTATTTGCATTTTTATATGCTAGGTTGGCAGAAGCTGGGACAAGTAACGTGAGCTCACTCTGTTATGCGGCATTAGGGATTCAAACCACCAAACTGCCAACCTTTCTGATCGACAAGCTCAGCATCTTAGCCACTGAGCCACCGCATCCTGCTCAAAATATGTACTCATAAATAAATACAGATAGGATTTCCTATCCTATACCTATTTGCTGGTTTTATCCTGCAGTCACCACAAACACTGGCCAAATGTCGGGGAGGACAATGGGAAAACTTTGAAAAACCCGAAGGATATGTTCCCTGCATCCTCCCTAAAAATTATTCCTATGTATGGCTCCACCCAGAAAAAAAGAAAATAAAGAAACATTCCACATAGAAAGAAGGGCTTATTCTTTCTCTGTGCCTGTCTTGTTTTATGTGGAAATTTAAAAAATATTCCAATCAGCAAATTAATTGAAAACGGTGCTATTTCTTCTCAAGATTTTACCACCTTCAATTAAGTTCTTAAAGAATAATTTGTAAAGGATTTGGAAGAATCACCAAAAGGAATTCTTTTGTGGGTATTTAAAAAAAAATACCAATGTCTTTGTATAGAGCTCTATTTAAATAGCTGACTTCCCTTCACTGAAGGGACCAAGGGCGAGTTCTGAAATGTACAATTTCATTCTGAGAGAAATCTTTGGTTCTCTTTTCATTTTTCTTATCTTGATGGTATTGCAACCTCCAGCGGCCCAGAGCTTCAGATCTTGATTGAATGAACGACAGTGGAGTGGCTGATACGAATCAGGAAACAGCCCTAGGAACATTCGGTTTGGCATGATCTGGAAGGGTGGGAAAAGCAGCCTCCTGACCTGCCTTTGTTAAGGGAGGAAATGGAGGTGCCTTGAAGTAAGATACACTTCCTTCTTGGCCAAAGCTGCAGGCTAAGAGATATTCATACAGTAGGAGGGGAGTGGGGAAAAGAGGTGGACTCCTGTTGAAATAATTAACAGGTATTAAAAGATTAACAAAGTTGGAAGGGACCTTATAGGTCATCTAGTCCAACCCTCTTGCCCAAGCAGGAGACCCTACACCATTTCTGACAAATGAAACCTGACCCAGAAGCATTTGTTACATGCTGTAATGAGATATCTTAGTGTGTGTGAAATGCTACTGGTTCGCACCGGTTTGCACGAACTGGTAGGGACAATTGTCATTGGTTCTGCGAACCGGTAGTAAAAAAAGCTTCTGAGGATCGCGCGGCTCACAGCTTGTTGGAAGCTTTCCCCCCACTTTTTAAAGCATTTTTTCCCTACCTATTCATCCGAACCGGCAGGAAAACAATGCTTTAAAAAGTGGGGGCGGGGGGAAGCTTCTGACGATCGCGCGGCTCACAGCTCACAGAAACCATGCCCAGAGAACTGGTAGCCAAATCTTTTACATTTCACCACTGGATCTTAGCACTCTTTTGCTCTATGGTAGGGATATAGAATGAATAATGGACGGGAGAAAACTGGAGATCTGCAGTAAAGAAGGTGTGGTTTTCTCTAAGCCAAGGGCCTTTATTTCTGAGCTTCCACTAATTCTTTCTTAGAAATGTCTCTTGGGGACTCAGGCAGGATGCTGTTCCCTGAGCTATCTTTTTTCCAGTGGTTCATGTAGCAGCAAAAGGGGTAGAATTGTGTGCCTGACTAACTGCCAGCCCTGAATCTAAAAGCTGAAGTGTGTTGACAGGGTGGGGATTATAGAGAGAGAAGAGGGAAAGTTTAGCCAACTAAAACACCCTCCTTTTTCCCCCACCCCAATTTTCTACTGCAAAGTTGCAGAACCAGAATGTGAACAGACGGAAACCAGTCAGTGACCTAGCCCTTAGACATTTATATACCACTTCATAGTGCTTTTACAGCCCTCTCTAAGCGGTTTAGAGAGTCGACCTATTGCCCCCACCAATCTGGGTCCTCATTTTACCCAGCTCAGAAGGATGGAAGGCTGAGTCAACCATGATCCGGTGAGATTTGAACTGTCGAACTGCAGCTAGCAGTCAGCTGAAGTAGCCTGTAGTACAGGGGTGGGTTGCTCCTGGCATTATTGTTCAGTGCACACAAAACCTTGCCCCACGCATGCACGCTTCACTCACACACACGCCAGATATGTGCTCTGCGCAAGCATAAAACATTTTAAAAATAAACAAAATCACATTTGTGCAATTACAATTGTTCTGCGTCTGAAAAGAACCGAAAATCAAGATGGCGTCCCCGTAGGAGAACCGATTCAGGGGCATGGCAGGCCTGGGTCACTACCAGTTCGGAACCAGTAGGAACCCACCTCTGCTGCAGTCCTGCACTTTAACAACTGTGCCCCCTCAGCTCCTCTGCTATGTCCTTCTCATGTCTTTTCTTCCTCTCTTTTCCTCTTTCTTCAATGCAGGTAATCCTTGACTTGGGACTGCAATGGAGCCTGGAATTGCGGTCGTCAGTCATTGCAATCGTTGAGACCTCATGTGACTGAATTTGAAGTTGCAACCATTTTTTAATACAATGGTCATTAAGCAAATGCCGAGGTTGTTAAGTGAACATGGTGGTCATTAAGTAAATCCATTTTGCTCAATGAGCATTTTTTTTTGCAGGATGCCAGAAATAAACACTGGAAACCAGCAAAAACGGTCACAAATTGCAGTCACGTGTCTGTGGGATACTGCAAATTTGCCATAAAGGCGAGCTGGTTGGCAAAAATGTATTCAAATGACAGCAAGTTTGTGGGTGTGGGTGTTTGTTTGTGTGTATGTTTGTGTGTGTGTGCAGGTTGGTGGGTAGTAATTGTAATTCTGAAAATGAGCCATAAATAGCTCTGAAATCCATTGTAACTTCAAATAGTTTTCCTGTTTTCCCCAAAATAACACCTCCCTGGATAATAAGCCCAATTGGGCTTTTGAGAGTATGTGCTAAAATAAGCCCTCCCCAAAAATATTGCAACACAGCAGCAGCCATGAGGTGACCATACTCACCGCCTCCTGCACCTCAAAAATAATAAGACCTCCCCAAAATAAGGCCAAGTTCTTATTTTGGGATTCGAAAGAAAATAAGACCCTGTCTTATTTTTGGGGAAAACATGTTATTAAGCGACTGTTTGTAAATTGAGGACTACCTGGATTGATGATTCTTATTCTTAGATATGGTTCAAGAATATATATATCACCTAACTTCTAGTTCCTTTAGATAAGGGAATAGGCAGCTCTTTGGATTAATGGACACATGTAGCCAGCTTAAAAGGGTCTATTGAGGGTTTCTATAAGATGGCTGTCATGAGGGGGAGGCATGTCTTACTCACAAAATGGCTGCCGCAGGAGGTACATCAAGCCACCAGATACCCATTAAGTACTTGATTACAAACTGATGAGAATTATCTTCACCACTCCTTTAAGCCTCCAAGGAGGGTCCTTTGCTAATCTCTGTCTCCTCTATCTCCCCTACAGCTGGGCACCCTTCCATGTAAAAACTCTGGATTAAAGCCAAATTGCTTCTTCTCTCCCCCCCCCCCCCATGTTTTAAGAATGCCCTTGGGGCCTTGAGGAGAGTAAGAGGCATTTTTTTTGCAAGTAAAGATACCACCAGGAGCTGGAACTTTGCTTTACATCAGCCAGACAGTATTTCCACTTATTTAGTTTCCTTTTAAAAGATGAACAACTGCTGAACTGAACGGGTGTTCCAGGCTGCATGTCTGTGAATTCAGCTCTGTAAATCTGCCATACAAAGACCATTAAAGTCCCTGAGTTTCAGCCAAAATTTCATGCAGAATATTTTTTTTTTGCGCTCTCTTTTACTTTTGAGGTTGTTTATTTGAATAGCGCCATGTTGCTTTGGATTGTTTTAATTGGTATTTTGTAACTGTACAACATGCTGTGTGTTTTGAATAGTTAGATAGTATCAAGTCTATATATATAAACAGTTGCAAATCCTACACAGTATGAGACCAATTCTACAAATCAACCTAACATTTTTAGGACATACTCACCAATAACCCGGCGTTGGCCAGGTATTTATTTATAGGGGAGAAATGTTCAGACCAAACTTAATTTCTAATGTTAGATTTTCCCCCTTACCAGAAGGAGCCCTCTTGTGGAGTACTGTGAAGCCATTATCATGGCAACTCCACTGCACTGTACAGTAGAAGCCATTTTACTGCAGTACAGTAGAAGCTATTTAAAGGCACAACTGGCTGCATCTTAACAGAACACACACCCCAGGGGGTGTTAGGAGTATCTTACCTCCACAGTATTATTCTCCAGAGAAGTCATCTGTGTTCCAAATTTGGTTGAAATTGCTCGAAGCATTCCAGAGTTATGCTGTAACATATATACATACATACACTGCGAAGCAATCAGAATCTTGGAACAATCTTCCCCACCAAGTCTCAAATATGTTAGGACTATAAGTTCCAGGATGCCGAACACATATGCTCGTCAGAAATTTTGGGATTACTAATCCATGCACATCTCAAGGATTCCAGGTTGAGGAACACTGGCTTGTGAGTTTAGCTTTCCAGCATTGTGTTTCTCCTTCCTTTTATTAGCAATAAATTTACTCAAAGAGTTACTCCTTAGTATAGATGGGTTTCAGAACAAAGACTAAAAACAGGAGGGGAATAGGTGAACCTACCGGTAGTAATGCAGTTTTAAAGCACAGAGCTTGCATTCTGACATCGTAAGGCACATGGTGTTATTTTTGGCATCCTTGTGGTTAGGGAAGGATACTGTGATTTTCTCACCAATACATTTTGTGTCACACACAGGGGCGGATTTTCCTATAGGCTAATTAGGCTTCAGCCTAGGGCCTCAAGATCAAGAGGGGCCTTTTATTTATCCGTGCCACATTTTTTATAAAGGTTAGTACCAATTACAACATGTTTCATTTAATATATTGATATATATCACAGTAATGATGTATTTTATTATCTCTCATGTAATTTACAAACTTAAAAATGGGAGGTGAAAGGGCCCCATAAGTGGAATAGCCTAGGGCCTCTTTTCATCTAAATCCAGTCCTGGTCACACACTAATACATTTTGCGCCTTTCCTGCAACTCCACCATGAAAATGAACCAGCCAACCAATCAACCAACCAACCAACCAACCAACCGGTAAGGCACAGGTTGTATATTTTAATCTATCTATTGTAAAGCATTGTAGATAGCATGAATATCTTCAGGAAAGGATCAAAAAAGTCAAGAAGATGGTGACAGCTGTGCAATTGAGGTCCCAACCTTTTTAGCTGCATTGCATTTCAAAATGCTTTGCTAAAAAATAAGGGGGTCAGTCTGGAATGGTGCAGTTGTGGCCATCATCCACAATGATTTTTTTAATACGTGTCCTCCATGGATGGAAGAAGGAATTACGCAAGGCATGTTGTTGTTAGTTGCGAAGTCGTGTCCAACCCAGGGCGACCCCGTGAATAAAGTTCCTCCAGGCTTCCTGTCCTCTACCATCTTCCGGGGTCCATTTAAGCTCACGCCTACTGCTTCAGTGACTCCCTCCAGCCACCTTATTCTCTGTTGTCCCCTTCTTCTTTTGCCCTCTGTTATGTCTTAGCCTCGGAGACGTGGCTCCGTCGCCGAGGCTCGCCATTGGTCAAGGCACGTGCGTGGCAAGAGCGGGAAAGCCACCGTGCTCTGATTGGCTAACCGTGGGACTGCCTGCATATAAATTGCTATCAAGCGGGAACTGTTCAAGCTCACTGGTTCTGGAGTTGCTGTTGTGTTAGCTGTTTTAATAAAGCCTTGTTATCCGAGTCCTGCCTTGCCTCAGTCATTGCCACCCCTTCGAATTTAATACCCTCAATCTTTCCCAGCATTAGTCTCTTTTTCAGTGAATCCTTCCTTCACTCAAAACTACTGGTATGTAAAGAAATACACTGCCTGAAAAGCACATTCTCCGTGTTTTCATTCCTGTTTGGTACAAAGACCAGGAATCTGTATAATACAAGCTGGGATATATTGCTAGCCAATATTTTGCCTTGTCTATTAAAACCCCTGCAGGCTTTGCAAATGAAAGTTGCCCGTCCTTGGTGGAGCTGAGCCAAGGCCTGGGTCTTGGAGGGTTCCAGGCAGCTCTGTGAGCAGCTGCATAGAGCCCCACCCCCTCCCAAATTTCTCTAGGGTCTTTGAACAAACAGGAATTCGTTTTGCAACCCCTGGAGTTTCCCACTGTATCTGAACTGTTTCTGCTGACTCGGTGGTTTTCTTCGCCTCGCATTGGCCAGCTGCAACTGAGCTTGTGGTGCTGAGTTTTCCTAACTCTTCTACTTCCTCCAAGCCCACCCCCCTTCTTCCCCCATTTCATCTTCTCCATGTGAGACATGAGCTACGTGACATTCCCCCCCTCCCTAAACTTGGAGCAGTCTTTCTCGCTCCCCCACCCCACCCCCAGTAACAATAAATCCTGAGATGCAGCTTGGCTGCAATTGCTGATACCCATCTGGAGGTCTCTGTTGCGTCAGGCATCTCATTTCTAGCTTAAGTTTGACTTTGCTTTGCTTTAACCCTGTGGTCTGACTCGAATTATCTGAATTTCTTCTGTTCTTTGCCCTTTGCATTTTACATTGTAGGAAGTTAAAACCCACCCCTCTCCTAGAGAAATGAAATATTTTAGGAAATGTTTAAAAGGCTGAATATTTTCCCTAAAAAGAGAAGTAGAAATTCAGAGAGGCAAAAACTCTGCCTCCCCCCACCTTTGTCAATGGGCCATTAAGGCCTGAGTCAGTCTATTCTACATAACAAAGGTAGGATTAACCCTCTACCCATCTCACCACATGGCACCTGGGAAGATTACATCAGCCAGCAAAGCAAACAAGCTTGGATCTCAGGACAGTCTACAAAGTTACCCCCCTGGGAGTCTGACAACCAATCAGAATACATTTCTTACACAGGGACAGGAACAGGAAGTGGGGCCCAGGAGAGGGTATAAAACTCAGGGACTCTCAGCATCTCGGCCCTTTTTCTTCTTCACCCAACATCTGGAAGCATGTGAACCCCCTTTTCACCCAGGAGCTCCAGGGCATGTGATCCTATCCACCATTAAACCATCTTTCCAAGCAGCCTCCATGTTTCCAGTGTCTTTTTCCCCACTTGGAACTGAACCCAGAAGGAGATTTCTTCCAATAACATCATATTAAAGAACAAGTGTGACACACTTTAAGGATTTTTTTAAAAGATGTAAACATCAGGCTTAAGGTATTGCCGTTTGAACACCATCCACCAGTTACAAATAACAGGAACAAGTTTCCAAATTAGTGTGGAAAGACATCTGTTTCATACTTTCCAGGTGTAAGTACCAGTGCAGCTAATTTTTATCGCTTACAGTGGTATCTCTGTGTGCAAGTATTGATGTAAATATGTGTATTAATGCTTGGTTTGTGGTTTGGCCCAAAATCAATCCAGAAAACATCTAAGCCAAAATTCATCCAAAAAAACATAGTTGAAGTTTCTCAATCATCCAGGGAGAGTTGTCAGAAGGTTGTTTGAAAATGTCTGAAGGTTGAACTAGGCTCTCTGCCAAACTTGCTCTGACTGATGGGCAGTGAAACACCATCAAGCTAACAACAAAAAATTTAGTCCAGTTGCAATGATTCGACCTTCAGCCATCTTCAGAGGCCCTTCAGGCACCAAAAGATAGGATAATTTCTGGAATAGTTTGTTGGGAATACAGGAAGCAAAATGGCAATTTGGATGAATACTCTTAACTACCGTATTTTTCAGAGTATAAGACGCAGCTTCCCCCCCCAAAGAAGAGCGTAGAAATGTTGCTGCATCTTATACACCAAATGCTGCCATTTTTGGCCTCCCGAAGCCCCGCTCCTGCAACCCATTTTTGCAAAAAAAAAAAAAAAAAAAGATCATTTTTTGTAAAAACAGGCGTTTTTGCCTTCCCCCAGCCCCCAGAAACACTCTGCAGGCTTCAACAGGGCTGGGAGAAGGTAAAAATGCCCCCTTTTTGTGAAAAACGGCCCATTTTCCGCCCGTTTTTCATACAAATGGGGGTGTTTTTGTCTTCCCACAGCTCTGCCGAAGCCTGCAGAATGCTCCTGGGGGCCAAGGAGTACAAAAACTTTTTTTCTTACTTACCTCTTTGAAATCTTGGTGTGTCTTATACCGTTTCCCCCAAAATAAGACCTCCCTGGATAATAAACCCAATAGGGCTTTTGAGTGCATGTGCTAAAATAATCCCTCCCCCCAAATTAAGCCCTCCTCGGAAATATTGCAACACAGCAGTAGCCATGAGGTGACCCTACTTACCACCTCCTGCACCTCAAAAATAATAAGACCTCCCTGAAAATAAGGCCAAGCACTTATTTCGGGGGTCAAAAGAAAATAAGATGCTGTCTTATTTTCAGGGAAACATGGTACACCAGTGCGTCTTATAGTCCCCCCCAAAAGACGGTATATGCCTCAAATAAAAATCTCTGTATGTATATATTTATATCTTGTTCTTTGGCATTATTCTGAAAGATATAGAGAAAATAATGTTTCTCAGTTCTAGTAATTTTTTCTTTCAGCACTTAAACATTTTAAAAGTGCAAATATTTTTTAAAAATGCAATCTTTGAATCAAGATGTGATCACGAATACATCCATTATTTTATACCTGGCGAGGTGGCTCAAGGACTTCCTGGCTAGGTGGCTCAGAGGCTAAAATGCTGAGCTTGTTGATCAGAAAGGTCAGCAGTTCAAATCCCTAGTATAGGTCTCCTGCGTGAACAAGGGGTTGGACTAGATGACCTCCAAGGTTCCTTCCAACTATGTTACTGTTAATATATTTTCAAATGTTGACCGTGTTAGTGATTTTTAAGGTGTAACATCACGTCACATCTTATTTTATGTTATTTTTATATTTGTAATAATGGTATGTTTCAGGGGCTGGAAAAAATAGAGAATGCAGTCACACCAAGGATGAAGTCATTTCACAGCAGTTACTTGGGATTCAGAACGAATTAGCTGTGGATTGAGCTAAAGTGGTTTGAGGACAGCCAAAGCAGAATAAATGTGCTTTAGTTTATGGAATAATGTATAGGGTATATGTGTGTGTGTTTGTGTGTGTGTGAGAGAGAGAGAGAGAGAGAGAGAGAGAAAGAGAGAGGGAGAGAGAGAGAGGGAGAGAGAGAGAGAGAGAGAGAGAGAGAGAGACTGAACTGTAGGGGGGAAAACCAGTTCAAATTATGCAAAACAACTAGAAGCAACATATATACACACACACATAATTTCAACTGGTTTTTCCCCCCTACAGTTGAGTCAGTTTTAGTTTTGAAAGAAATGATTTTCATTAGTTAGTTAAAGAAGTTAGTTTTGAAATAATAGTTATGTCTCAATTAATAATTATTTAATAATTAATTTACCAGTTTTTATTGGTGGTCAAGGACCAACCTGTGAAATAACTATTTAATTATTGTTTGTTTCTACTTTTTTTATAAAAAAAATTCTTTATATCTAAATTTCAACAAACAAATAAATATGGCTTTCTTATTTTTTTCCAAGCTGTGATTCAATTTTTAAACAATTATTTAAGGCTAGAGCTAGACTATATGGAATGATATTCCTCAGTCCTGCCTCTTTGTTGATACAAGGCTAATTGACATGCGGAGTGTTGAAAGTCCATTAAGCCAAGATTCAGCATAACAGCCGTGGTGGCACAGTGGTTAGAGTGTAGTACTGCAGGCTACTTCTGCTGATCACTGGCTGCCAGCAGTTTGGTAGTTCAAATCCCACTAGACTCAAGGTTGACTCAGCTTTCCATCCTTCCAAGGTAGGTAAAATGAGGACCCAGATTGTTGGGGGCAATAGAGTAACTCTGTAAACCACTTAGAGAGGGCTGTAAAGCAGTGTGAAGCTGTAGATAAGTCTAAGTCAAATTGCAATTAGCTATAATTGTTTTGCTCCCTTCCTCTCTTTTCCCCTTGTGATTTCCCTACCATTGATTCTGACATTACTTACATTCTGGGGGGTGCGGATGGAAAAGGGAGTTTTTGGTGGTAAAAAGGGAGGAATGATCAGGAATCAAAGATTTACATGCAACTGATCCTAGAGATTGCCAAACGTCTCATGGCCCACATTTCCAAATATTCAGGAGCCGAGCCTGGCTGCAATTAATTGCACTAACTTTGCAGCCAGACAGAACCATATAATTCCCAGTTGAAGAACAGGCTCTCCAGAGCAGTTTTCTGACACCGTGATGATAATGCTGGTAATGAGCAAAGGGAAGAAGAAATGCAGCTTTAATATAGGGGTATGAAGGACAAGACTTTGGAAAGCCTACTATTGTTTGGCATACTGTGTAATTAGGATTGCTGTCTTCCCTTCAAAAAAGGCACCATTTACTGGCCTCCTGCAAACCTGCAGAACAATTCTGTTTAGAATTTAATGACAGCTAAATGTTTAAAAACAGTGGGCTGACATCATAGCAGAACCGCTGCCTGTTGTCATTTGGCAAGGCTCCGATGCCTTTAATTGCAGCATGCAAACAAAAGGATATCAGTGGGTCATGTGTAGCTTAGAGGTATAATGGTGGAAGAAACACATCCATTACATTAAATTTCTGCTTAGTGGTAGATATTGTTGGAAGAAATGTCCTCCTGGGTTGAGTTCCAAATGGGGAAAAAGACACTGGAAACATGGAGGCTGCTTGGAAAGATGGTTTAATGGTGGATAGGACCACATGGCTTCAGTTCCTGAACAGAAAAGGGGGATCACAGATTTCCAGATGTTGGGTGAAGAAGAAAAAAGAGACCGAGATGCTGAAAGTCCCTCATTTTATGCTCTCTCTCTGGGCTTTGATCTTGAGCTTGTATTCTGATTGGTTGTCAGACTCCCATGGGGCCATGCAGGGCAACTCTGTAGGTTGCGTTTTGAGTCCAGGTTTGGTTGAGCATTGCTTCTTCCCAGGTGCCCTGTGGTGAGATGGGTAAAGGGCTAATACTATCATGCTTTAATCCCATCACTCTGGAGCTCAAGTGGGATCTTTGTTATGTAGAATAGAGAGACTCAGGCCTTTTAATGGCCCATTGACAAAGGTGGGGGCTATTAAGAGTGAGTCTGTATTCTGCCTAAAAACATGTTTCTCCGTTTCTTATCCAGGGAAATATAATATTCTGCCTTTTCAATATTTCCCAGGATATTTCATTTTTCTAGGAGAGGGGTGGGTTTTAACTTCCTACAAGAGCAAGGAGCTGCTTCTTGTCTTGCCTTCTGGTGCTTTGGAAAATAGATTGACACCCCACCCCCTCTTCTTTGGGACAGCTCCTCAAATATTGGAACACTGCTATCATGTCACCCGTAGATCTTCTTTTCACTAGACTATAGACATACCCAGTTCCTGAAACTGTCCTTGATATGTTTTAGCTTCTGCCCAAGGCCTCTGCCCTTTTGGCTGGCTGCTGCCGCAGTTTCACCTTTCAGTCTCTTAAGAGGCAGCCCTTGGTTGCTTGGTGGTGACTTCTCTAGTTGTCTCATCCCCCCACCTGCCCCGGATGCTTGGCACAAATCCACAAAGCATTCTGCTTTCAATAAATGGCAGGATCCCACTTTCTGAGCCAAGCAAGCTCTAGCATCATTGGTTTGGCCATGCCCAACTCTATGATGAAGCTGATGGTCTCTTTGTTGGGGCCCCATTTTTAATATTATGGGTAAGGAGCATGGCAGGCACACTCCCCTGTCAGAGATCCATCCCCCCCACCAGAGATCCATAGAAAGGGCTATAAGGTTGGTCAGACGCCTGAGCTGTACTTCTAACTTCTTCAGGGCTGGTTAGGCACCAAGTGCTGAAGTAGGGAGAAAACATTTAAATGCGCCATGAATTCTCATCCTATTTCACCGGAGTCTTGCACTGTTATTAGAAATTAAATCTTGATGGCAGCAAGAATTATATATGCTAAATATTGGGAAAATGTGAACACCCCATCTGATGAGGATATAATTAGGAAAATTTGGGATTGTGCTGAAATGGATAGATTAACCTTAAAAATGAAAAATAAAGAAGACTCGAAATATTATCGTACATGGAATAAATTTTATGAATGGATAGAGACAAGAGGTAGAAATGAGAGGGAAAATAAGCAGTGGTGAAATCTAATTTTTTTTTTTTTTGTGGCTTGGTGGTGGTGGGGGTCATGTGACTGGGTGGGCATGGCCAACTTTTTTTCACTTTTTAAAGCATTTTTTCCCTGCCGGTTCGGATGAACAGATGGGGGAAAAAGCTTCCAACAATCCTTGGAAGCTTTTTTTTTTTTTACTACCGGTTCGCAGAACCAGGGACAATCGTCCCTATCGGTTTGGCCAAAGTGGGCCGAACTGGGAGGATTTCACCCCTGAACTATATTTATGAATGTCAATAATTGTTAGTATGGAAAATAAAGATATATAAAACAATGACTATAGTAAGGGGGGGGGGAAAGAAATTAAGATTTTAAAATCTTTTTTTAAAATCAATATGCTACGCCTCAAAAGCAGAATTGGAGTTTAACTATATTTCCTTCCTTTTGGTTTTGAGAGAGTGAACAGGATCTGCTATTCTTTCTGTTCATTTCCTTGAGAGGGAACAAATCCTTCTCTTTGAAAGAAGCTGTTGTAGGTGTAATTTTTTAAAAGGAGGGAAGGAGAACCAATGAAATATACACATTATACAACCTCTGCCCTCCGTTAGATGATTTCTAAATTCAACTGAGAAGAGAGGAAGTAAGAAGGTTGCCACAAAAAAAATTAAATATTGGCACACCCTCTCTCTTCTCCTAAAACTGAAGCCTTCATTATTGTTATTATTTAGAATAATGATTATTTCATTGTGTCCTAAAATCCGTAGCTTGATTGGATGTCAACTTTGTTCTTCATACTTCAATCCCATTGAGATCAATAGGAAAGGAATGTCCCATTGATTTCAATGGCAGTGAAGTGCAAGTTAGGAAACTTGATTCAACCAAATGTAAACATTTCCCTTGATTTCCTGCAAAAAGCTAGAATTTTCCTAGCTTTTAATGTTTAATGCCCTTCAGATAATTTGAATACAACCTCCATCAGCCTCATAGCTTAAGGTGAGAGAAAGCTAATTCTCACTGCTATACAATCTAATCTTTGTGGAGAAGTAACTTTCTTTATGTCCAAAGGATTCATTCTTAGATATACCGATACATATCCCAGATTACAGTTTAATTTATTACAACTGGAAAAAAATTACAGCATAGTTCATATCAAAGTAACACAAAAGTTGGCCAACTCTACTTCATCTTAAATTGCTTCTTCATCTTCCAACATTTGTATTTTAATGGCCATCTTGATTCACTGCCTTCTGAATGGACAGATAAAAATGTCCTGAACTAAAAAGTTATTAGGGTTTCATGAGTTTGGGGAATGGGTGGTGAGCTGATTTATATGGAACAATTTTTTTACACAGAAAATGACTTCAGGCTTGTCCCATTGCACCCATGAGCTTTATTCTCCACTCCTATCTTCAGTTCCACTTAAATTAAAATACAAGAAAGCTATACAATTTTCAAGTGAGCTATGTATCCATGCCATTATCATGGTACCAATACATAGTTCATAAGTTGATGCTTGCATGCATGCTTAATATGTTATGGGGTATTCATCAGATTCTTTGCTGAAGCCACGGTATATTACATCTACCGCATTCCCAGAATCCTACCTCCATTCCTAGAATCTACTACCGAAGTTTCCTAATTAAACATGACATAATCTGGCTGACTTCTCTCCATGCTTTTGTGTCAGAGTGAACAATTGATATAAGTTGTGAGTTTCAACGTGGTGCAGCATTGCTCTTTCTCTAGTGTTCTGTGTTCTGCACACATTGGAAATATGGGATTGAGTTCTGATAATCTGTTTTGGAATGAACAATAGCTCTGTGTTCCACTCAAACTTTGTCTGGAAAAAATACATAATCTTTTCCTTCTAGTGCTTGGTAAGGATAATTTTATTAGGGTTAATCACTTTTGTTTTTCAAGGCTGGCATAAGTACAGAAATACAGTAAATAAACAATACTTTAAAAAAAATTGCCATTGTGTTGCTTGATTTTTGTCTACCTCGCTATTTTTTTTTAATAATACCTTTCTGATGTTAATGTTGAGTGCTGTTTTAGAGTATCATCTCAACGATTAAAGAAATCCACTCCACTCAATCAAACGTCAATGAGGCATGCATTTCAAACCTCAGAGGCATGAACATTTGAAAGAAATCTTATCTGAAAGCTTTCAAGAACAAATGAGATGTTGGCAATGGTTGCCCTGGATTATCGCCATCTAAGTTATAAATGGCGGTGCCTTCTGTGTTGCTATTGACTCATCTTTAAAAGGGGATCTGTCTCTTTTCCTTTCTTTGGAGCAGTAGGAACACGAATTGCTGGAAGGAAACCAGAATCTTTTTTTTTTTTTTGGTAATGTTGCAGGAAGAAATTAAGGGACAGAACATCTAAAACTTGGCTGAGAAGTCTTTATGTTGGCAGTACATATTGCGTGGCCCAGATATTATCGTCTGGATTCTGAGAATTATAAATGTGGCTGTATTCAAGGAACTATCAGAATGCTCTTGACTATGTATTTCTCTGCCAAAAGGAGGAATCCACAAGAACAAGACATTGATCTTTGCGAAAACAATGTGGGGGCTGGAATGCTGTTTTCTAGGAATTTCTCAGTTCAGCATATGGTGGTAAACTAGAAATGATTTATGGCTTCTCTTGCCTCCGCAAACTAATGGCAGAGCAAAAGTTTTATCTCAGAATGAAAGTGTCCATAAAGTGTGTACGTGGATGTGTCAAAAAAAGTCAAAATGGCAGCACAACTATGCAATCTAAAGCCCCACCCTTTTTTGCATGCATCATGTGTCACGTGGTTTTGGTTGACATTTTGGCTTTGCTATTAGATATTTCTGATCTCTCTGAAAGCTTCTTTTGGAGAATCAGCTAATTGTCTACTCATTCTCCAAGGCTGGAAGGATCCTTAAAGATCTTCTAGTTCAACCTTTTACCCATGACAGGAGACCTTATATCAGTGATGGCTAACCTTTTTCTAAAGGTGTGCCAAAAGTGTGCCCACCCACCTGCGCATGTGCGCACAACCCCTCATGGGGTGGTGGTTTCACCCTCCCCAGGCTTTGAAGTCTTTCCTGAAACCTGCGGAGGGCAAAAACGGCATCCCCCGGCCCTCAGGGAGGCCATTTTCATCTTCCCCAGGCTTCAGGAAAGCCTCCGGAACCTGGGGAGGGCAAAAAACATGCCCAACGGATCAAGCGGAAGTTCACGAATTTCAGTTTGCCTGTTGGGGCCTTTTTCACCCTCCCCAGGCTTCAGGAAAGCCTCCAGAGCCTGGGGAGGGCGAAAATGGCCTCCCCTGGCTTTCTAAAAGGCCAAAAATCAGTTGGCCGGCGCACACATGCGCACCGGAGCTGAAGGCTTCCGTGCCGGCAAATATGGCTCTGTGTGCCACCTGTGGCATACATGCTATAGGTTCGCCATCATGGCCTTATATCCTCCTGCACAAATGGTTGTTTACTCTTTTCTTGAAAACCTCCAGCAATGGACCGCCAACAACCCTGGGAGGCAAGCTGTTCCATTAGTTAATTGTTCTTACTGTCAAAAAGTTTCTCCTTAGTTCCAGGTTGGATTTCCCTCTGATAAGCTTCCACCCATTGCTTCTTGTCCCATTCCCGGTAGCTTTAGAGAATAAGTTGACCTCCTGTACCAGTTTTCATGTCCGTCTTCAGTTGTCATTCTGCTACAAAGATTAAGGTTTTTTTTCCCCCTTGGAATCTTTTCTTCCCAGAGGATCTACATTTTATAAAAGTTGAGTAACTTTTTCTGCATGATAGGGTGGGTTTGTGACAGGGTCTTAGATGAAACTAAGTTAGTAGACTCATAACTAAAGAAGCATCTTGGATGAGAAGCAAAACACCTTCAAGGAAAAGCAAAGGAAATCCAGTTGCCTCCTGAAAAAACACCTTTCGGACAGCCAATGACCTGGTTGACTGAGAATCTATAGACATCTTACATGACAAACAATGGAAGATAATGAAAGACATATTTGAAATTTAACAATTGTTTTTCCCCAGACAAAAGTGATGGGGTTGGACATAAGAAAATTAACTGAGGGATATTATTATTGATATTACATTAGTAGCAACTTCAAGTCGATTTTGGCTAATCTCAAAAAGCACAGCAAAATTGGATATTCTTGGGTGGACACTGCAGACTAGATTGAGAAGTTCAACACTGTCCCCCCCCAAAAGGAAATAACAAATAAAATAGAATATTTGTAGCTCAGGGTTGAAATGAGGAGTCCTTGTGTCCTCTGTGAGCCTGATTTTTTTTCTTGCAGATGTTCCATGACCCAAACTAGGTAACATCATCAGTACTAGTCAAGGAAATAGCAAACCATTTTTGTATTGTTGCCATGGATGTGTCCATGAAATCCCCAATAGGCAGCTGTACTTGCCCGAGACTTTTGTGGTTAGTATTGTTATTTCTATTTATTTTCCGGCTTGTCTCTCTTCAGATTTGGACAGTATTTCAATTTGAGATTTATATGCATTTCATTTGCTCTTTACTATTCCAGCCAAACTCTGGTCTGCCAAGCAAGACTTGTTCTTTAAAAGAAGTCTTCAAGTTTTGGAACTGCAACTGAATTTCAGTCTTATAACCTGGTTAACTCACTACCTTCCCTCAGATTAGCAGCAACTTGTAGAGCCGTGATGGCAAACCTATGGCATGCATGCCAGAGGTGGCATACAGAGCCTTCTTTGCTGGCACATGCGCCATCGCCCCAGGTCAGATCTCCGTGGTGTTTCTTTTCTGAGCTTGTTTCCCTGCAAATGCCGAAACAGAAGCTCACGAAAGAAAAAGATCTTACCTCTTGCCACGTTGCCGGAGTTGGGATGCCCTGCCTCCTGCCAGCCAGCTGGTCTTCAGGTCTCTGCTGCGTATGCACACATGTCCACGCCAGTGGTGGGTTTCTAATATTTTTACTACCGTTTTGCTCGTGTGTGCATGTGTGCTCGCCTGCGACGCTTCTGCACATGTGCAGAAGCATCCGAGCGGGTGGGTGGTTTTATGTTCTGAGGTAATGAAGTACGAGGAGGCTGCTGAACATTTAACCCTTTTATTCGTAACAGTAACTTACAGGACAGAGCAACAAAAACCCCGGCTGACAGCTATTTATACTGATAGTTGTCAGTCAGGGAACCAATGCGGTAACCAGAATTCTCCCGCCAGATGGAAGGGCCAATCAGGGAAGACCCAGACAGCGCCACCTGCTGGTGGACAGTCTCGGTACACAACAGGTGGAGTCTCCCGCCGACACTACTACCGGTTCGTCCAATCCGGGCCGAACCAGCAGCAACCCACCTCTGGTCCACGCACATGTCCTGTGCACGCCTTTGAGTTTGGGCATTCGGTGTCTAAAAGCTTCGCCATCACTGTCCTAGAGGCTTCTGGGTCAAGTTAGTTTTCAGGAATGTCCACAAGACAGGGTAAAAAAAAAACAACTCAAGTTGGCAGCTGCAACTGTGCAAATGAAGCCCTACACCTAACCCCTTAGCTTCATCTCATTACAAATGCCCTTATTGACAATTAGTGCCATGTTTGTTATAGTACAGATAGTCTTTGACTTCTTTTCGTGACTGTTTGAAATTACAACGGCACTGAAAACAGGAACTTAAGACCATATTTCATACTTACGACCATTGCAGCATCCCTGTGGTCAAGTGATCAAAATTCAGATGCTTGGCGACTGACTCATATTTATGACGGTTGTAGTGTCCTGAGGTCACGCGACCCCCTTTTGCTGCCTTCTGACAAGCAAAGTCAATGGAGAAGCCCGGTTAACTTAACAATCAGATTAGGACTCAGCAAAAGCTAGAAAGGTTTCCACATTTGGCTGTTTCTGGATCCCAGACTGAAACAAGAGAACTTGTATTTCCTCTTACATGTAAAAGAGAGCTCCCTGTGGCATCAGGAAGAATTTTCCTTTCGCTGCAGTGAAAGGAAGTTTTCATTGCAATTTCTCTGAAGAAGTTGTTTTCAATGGCTTGGGAGCCAATCTTGGCTGGAAAGTTGGATGCAATTCATTAAACCTTTTAAGCGGGCTGAATATCCTGAAAAATAATTCTGCAGATGTAACATAAAGGTAGTGTGTTTATATATTATTTAATTCCACACAACCATAACATGAACATAACCAAAGGTGGACTAGGTATCTCCACTCTTATTCTGTTACCTTTACCTCTAGAAAAGAATATTTGTAGCTCAAGGTTGATTGGAAGTCCTTGGTACTCCCAGAGCTTGGTTATTTTCTTGCAGACGTTTCATTACCCAACTAGGTAACGTTATCGGTGTTAGAAGGGAGCAGGTTTAGGTCTCACAAGCAGTAAACAAAATCCCATTCAAGGAACTACCAACTCAGACAAACAATGAAATAGTAAATAACAGCCTACCAAGAGGAACTACCAAGAGGAAAGCACTCCCACCAACACTGACAGAACAAGTCACTTGTATATAAACAGAGACTACAAAGCCCACTCCCTTCTAGCACTGTTATCTAGTTAGGTAATGAAATATCTGCAAGCAAACAACCAAGCTTAGGGAGTACAAGGACCTCACACCCTGACCTTTATACCCCACTGGCTTTGTGACCTTCGGATAAAAAAGACATATGAAGTAATAAGTAAATTGTGAGATTAGATTTTGGTAGCCCATTGATATATATATATCCATGATTGGGAACCTATGGCACATGTGCCACAGGTTGCACATGGAGCCCTCTCCGTTGGCATGCAAGCTGTCACTCCGCTCCATGTGGTTCCTGTCGGCCAGCTGATTCTTGGGTCTCTGCCGTGTATGCGGGAGACGCTTGTGCATGCATGGGGGGGAGTGCGGGTGCCCCATTTTTGGTCCCAGGAGGCTGCAGAGAGGCCCACTAGGCCCAAAATGGGGCATGCAGGGGTCGCGTTCTGATCAGGTGAACTGATTTCATTTAATTGTCCAACAGTTTGTGTGAATAAAAGGAAGGGTAGAACATTCTTTCTCATCATCCCTTGTCATCTGGTTCCCACCAACATACATGTAAAACCCACCCAATTGTCAGGCCTGGAAGCCATCTTTTGCATTGGATCTTCAGACCTGCCACATTTAATGCTGTTGGGAAATTGGGAGGGGGGGTCATGTGGAGTGTGATAGATAATAGTCAAAATAACATTCCTTTCTCAGAGAGTCAAGGACGTCTTGCCCTGCGCCTGGAGTGGTGTGACTGGGAGGCATCTCCAGTTGTCACAGTGTCTGATAGGGCCATGTGATGGAGACATGGATGCTGGGCAGGGACTTGAACTTTTGTTTGGGTGGGGAAAACCTGGAAGCTTTCAGATTCAGGTTTTCCCACATGTGCCAATAGGACATCTCTCATAAAATGGAACTTTGAGGAAACTCAAGCCTTGGAGTCTTCTTTCGTTAGGGGTGTCACTTGGAACCCTGACACCAAATGGGGTTTCCCCATTTGCAACCATCACTCACAATGAACTTTGGGTGTATTTCCAAGCATGGCAAGCAACATACCCCACACATCCGACTTCATAGGTGACATGAATGTGTGGTTTCACATGTTATTTGTAAAGGAGCCTATGTAAGAATTCCCAGGACAAGAGACTTCTGTTCTGGCCAAGTCAGATGGCACCCAGAGATACAGGCTTCCTGGTCCCTGCCTAGACAGCTCACTTGAGAAGCATTTGATTGTCTTGTTTGAAGAAGACTCACAGTTTTGTGTGAGAAACGGCGTGGAGAATCTCATGTTCAATCTGTGCAATAGCCCCTCAAAAAGATCAGGTCATAACAGGTGTTCCAGGCTAAAATCTTAGAGAACTGCTGTGTGGTAATCTTCTCCAGCCAATCTTTTACTACACACCAAATTGAACTAAAACCGGAATTATTTCTGTTAGGAATTATAAAAGGAAATTATGAAAAAAATATTAGATACTTAATTCTACACATAATCATGGCAGTGAGAATTACATTCGCACAAAACTGGAAAAATAATTACACACTAGCAGAAGAAAATGTAATTAAAAAATTTGGGATGTTTAGAGATGGATAGGCTAACGAAAGAATTAAAAGAGAAAGAAGAATCTGAATATTACTCTGTATGGGATTTATGGTATAATTGGCTAGAGGAAGAGGGGGAGCAGGAAAGCAAAAAAGAAAGGAAGAAAGATCAACAAATTAAAAAACAACTACAAAAGCGGAAAATGATTAAAAGTTAGAAATGCGAAATAGACTGTAGCAAATAAATAATAGGAAATGGATACAAAACGACTCAAATGTAATAAAGGTTGTTATACATAGAACATATGGAATGTTATATATAGAATTAAGAAAAAAGATGTATGAAATAATATAAATGCACACATATATAAAGTTATAGTTATAAAAGGCTTATATGTACAGATAAAAATAATCACAACAGATATGTAAATGAAGTGTAATAATGTGTTGCAAAGATGTGAAGTTTGCATAAACAAAATAAAAGAGAACTGCTGTATGAGAAAGTTTGCATGCTGGTTGATGGCACTGAACTTATGTTCTCCTTGAATTTAATCACTTCTTCCTCCTATTAATGTGTGTTGTTCCCCTGTTGCTCCTTATCTGCCCTAGGACTTCTCTGTTGGCTCTGCCTTGTTAATCTTCTTTGCTGTGTGTTTTCTGTTGTTTTTGTTTTTGCCACTCTCCAGCAGGAACACATTAACTCGCCCTTTCTTAGAACCTTGTGGGAACAGCTCCGCCCCTGTTCTCTGCTCCCTGTGTGTGTATCCTAGTCAAGAAATAAACAAGCCCTTGTTAGCAAGGCAGCCGACTCTGCAGCCATTGTCGTCACAGCTGCCTTTCTGCTTCACAAACCCAGCTATAGAAGGGCTTTGGCTGGGAACACAGTGTATGCAAACTGCAGGAACAAATACAAGCCTGCAGGGAACAGCTCAGGAGACAAGCTCAGGTCTGTGGTTGGTATATTTAAGGGTTTTCCCTTTGCAGGTCTTTGTCCAGGCAACACTGCCGGGCTTGTTGCTACAACCAAAACAGCCTAAGTAAAATTTGGTATGAAATCCACTTCCACTGCGGGATCAGATTAAAAAAAAAACTGATAAAAATAAACGTCTTGATTCCGGTTGCTTTCTTTTGAATTAAAAGGTAAAGGTAAAGGTTCCCCTCGCACATATGTGGTAGTCGTTCCTGACTTTAGGGGGCAGCGCTCATCTCCGTTTCAAAGCCGAAGAGCCAGAGCTGTCCGAAGACGTCTCCGTGGTCATGTGGCCAGCATGACTAAACACCGAAGGCACACGGAACACTCTTACCTTCCCACCAAAGGTGGTTCCTATTTTTCTACTTGCATTTTTTACATGCTTTCAAACTGCTAGGTTGGCAGAAGTTGGGACAGGTAATGGAGCTCACTCCATTACATGGTGTTAGGGATTCGAACGGCTGAACTGCCAAACTTTCTGATCGACAGGCTCAGCATCTTAGCCACTGAGCCACCGTGTCCCTTTTAGATACTGTAATTCACAATCCTTTCCGGTGTTTAATCCCACTGAATTTGCTTAGGTTTACTGCTAAAGTAAATCCTTAAAATACTTCCACAAAATTGCTCTTGAATTGCCCAATGCAAAAATAGGCAGAGCTGGCTAGTTTTAATCCCAGATTGAACATTTTTCCTACCATACTATTTTTAAAGGCATGGTGATCTTTCCTTCTTATTGCATTTGGAAACCCAAAATTGTCCAGGAAATAAAGATTTACGCTGACGGGCTTGGTTTTTTTTAGATCCCCTGTGCTTTGCCTTCTAGAGCTGACAACTTATCTCCGAGACAATATTGTGAACTGCAGTTTCTTCCAACCACATGCAAGCCAAATGAATCTGACTTGAATTTCAGCTCACTGATGTAGAAAGTTAGCACCCACCCCCTTCTAGAAGAATGAACTATTTTAGGGAATATTAAAAAGGCAGAATATTATATTTCCCTGGATGAGAAAAGGAAAAACATGTTTTAAAGACAAAGCAGCTCGCTGCAGCTCCCTGCCCCACCTTCAGCTCCAGGGTGATGGGATTAAACATGGCACCTCAGGACAGAGGTGGTATTCATCAGGTTCTGACCAGTTCTGGAGAACCGGTAGCGGAAATTTTGAGTAGTTTGGAGAACCAGTAAATACCACCTCTGATTAGCCCCACCCCCATCTACTCTCTGCCTCCCGAGTCCCAGCTGATCGGGAGGAAGTGGGGATTTTGCAGTAACCTTTCCCTGGAGTGGGGAGGGAATGGAGATTTTACAGTATCCTTCCCCTGCTCACGCCCATCGAACCATGCCCACCAAGCCACACCCACAGAACTGGTATTAAAAAAAATTGAATCCCACCACTGCCTCAGGACATGATAGGAGTAACCCTCTACCCATCTCACCACATGGCACCTGGGATGATTACATCAGTCAGCAAGGCTCAACCAAGCTTGGGACTCAGGACAGCCTACAAAGTTAGCTAAGACCCCCACCCCAGGAACAGGAAGCTCTCTCTCCCCCCACTCTCTCTCTCGTGTGCCTTTTCCCCCAGGACCTCAAATCATGTGATCTTTCTCCCCACTTGGAATTGAACCCAGAAGGACATTTCTTCCTACAATTAGAATTAGGGAAGTTGAAACCCAACACATCTGGAATGGGCTAATTTGTGGGAGGTTAATGCACCAAGCCAGTTTGGTTTAGTCATTAAGTGAAGGCTAGAAAGCAAGAGGCTGTGAATTCAAGTCCCATTTTTGTTATGAAAGCCAGCTGGGTGACTTTTGGCCAGTCACACTCCCTCAGCCCAACCCACCTTACAGGCTTCCTTGAGTTATGTAAAAATAGCAAAGGTGGGATTTGTTGTTGTTGTTAGTTGCAAAGTCGTGTCCGACCCATCGTGATCCCATGGACAACGTTCCTCCAGGCCCTCCTGTCCTCTAGCATCCTTTGGAGTCCATTTAAGCTCACGCCTACTGCTCCAGTGACTCCATCCAGCCACCTCATTCTCTGTCGTCCCCTTCTTCTTTTGCCCTCAATCTTTCCCAGCATCAGGCTCTTCTCCAGTGAATCCTTCCTTTTCTTTAGGTGGCCAAAGTATTTTGTATTAGGTGTATTTTGTATTAGGTGTATTTTGTATTATTAGGTGTATTTTGTATTAGGTGTATTTTGTATTAGGTGTATTTTGTATTAGGTGTATTTTGTATTATTAGGTGTATTTTGTATTAGATGTATTTTGTATTAGGTGTATTTTGTATTATTAGGTGCATTTTGTATTAGGTGTATTTTGTATTATTAGGCGTATTTTGTACTAGGTGTATTTTGTACTAGGTGTATTTTGTATTAGGTGTATTTTGTATTATTAGGTGTATTTTGTATTAGGTGTATTTTGTATTAGGTGTATTTTGTATTAGGTGTATTTTGTATTATTAGGTGCATTTTGTATTAGATGTATTTTGTATTAGGTGTATTTTGTATTATTAGGCGTATTTTGTACTAGGTGTATTTTGTACTAGGTGTATTTTGTATTAGGTGTATTTTGTATTATTAGGTGTATTTTGTATTAGGTGTATTTTGTATTAGGTGTATTTTGTATTAGGTGTATTTTGTATTATTAGGTGTATTTTGTATTAGATGTATTTTGTATTAGGTGTATTTTGTATTATTAGGTGCATTTTGTATTAGATGTATTTTGTATTAGGTGTATTTTGTATTATTAGGCGTATTTTGTACTAGGTGTATTTTGTACTAGGTGTATTTTGTATTAGGTGTATTTTGTATTAGGTGTATTTTGCATTAGGTGTATTTTGTATTATTAGGTGTATTTTGTATTAGGTGTATTTTGTACTAGGTGTATTTTGTATTATTAGGTGTATTTTGTATTAGGTGTATTTTGTATTATTAGGTGTATTTTGTACTAGGTGTATTTTGTACTAGGTGTATTTTGTATTATTAGGTGCATTTTGTATTAGATGTATTTTGTATTAGGTGTATTTTGTATTATTAGGTGTATTTTGTATTAGGAGTATTTTGTACTAGGTGTATTTTGTATTATTAGGTGCATTTTGTATTAGGTGTATTTTGTATTAGGTGTATTTTGTATTATTAGGTGTATTTTGTATTAGGTGTATTTTGTATTATTAGGTGCATTTTGTATTAGATGTATTTTGTATTAGGTGTATTTTGTATTATTAGGCGTATTTTGTACTAGGTGTATTTTGTACTAGGTGTATTTTGTATTAGGTGTATTTTGTATTAGGTGTATTTTGCATTAGGTGTATTTTGTATTATTAGGTGTATTTTGTATTAGGTGTATTTTGTACTAGGTGTATTTTGTATTATTAGGTGTATTTTGTATTAGGTGTATTTTGTATTAGGCGTATTTTGTATTATTAGGTGCATTTTGTATTAGGTGGCTAAAGATGGGATACAAATAAATAAATATGATCAATATCACAGAGCTGCTTCTAGCAACTTCTAGCAGCTATTAAAAGGATAACCAAGAAAGAGGAATGTTGGGAGCTACATTTCAGCAAGAACTTTAGAACCACAATTTTCTTGTCCTTAGCATAGCAAGAATTCAAGTTATCCTGCAGCCATGAAGGTCACTATAATGCCTTGGTTATTTATGATCTTTCAGCCTAACCAACCAAGCAAGACTATAATGATATAATGGGAAATAGACTCAATTATCCCACCAGGAGTGGGTGAATGGGATATAAAGGGGGGGGGGATAGCAAAAGGTGTTGGTGGAAGAGATGACTACAGTTGAAATGTTCAGTATGCTTTGGATTCCATTTGCCTGATTATGATGTGCTATCCCATTGTATAATTGTCTAACAGTACAATGGACAGTGAGGTCAAGGTTGTTCCCAATGCAGCTCAGGAAACCCAACCTTGGAAACTGGTTGGTAGAGTTTTTATTCAATTTATTTCTGATAATCATATCCAGAGGTGGGGCCATTCAAGACTGTGGCCAGTACCTGTTTTGCTTCTTCATCAATTCACTTCTTGGTTAACTCTGAATTGTCATGGTAACTATGGCTAAAGTCCAATTAGTTCATATCTGATAAGGAAGTTCCCAACTAGGTATGAAGTTATGGCCTCCCTGTGTTTGATCTTAGCCTCTGATATGGACAGATAGACTCCTTGTCTAGCCCTGTTGTCTGCTCTGAATGATAGTAGCTTTGCAAGACAACTAACAGGTGCTGTTCCAGTGACATGACACCTGATCCTTGTAATTGAAGGCATTAAGGAATGAAATTGCATCCCTTCCAGGGCCCATCACCATGTCCCCACTCTGTTCCCTGTAGTTCTTGGAGCTTGGAAAAACAGACTATAAATAATAGCAATTTAAGGTACAGGCCTTTTCTATTAAAAAAAAAGACAAAATTATTTTTACTTCTTTTTTAACACATAGCAGAGTCTAGGGCTGATATCTAAAGTTTATTTGTTGTTTGTTTATTTGTTTATTTGTTTGTTTGTTTAGGTAAAGGTTCCCCTTGCACATATGTGCTAGTTGTTCCTGACTCTAGGGGTCAGTGCTCATCTCTGTTTCAAAGCCAAAGAGCCAGCGCTGTCCGAAGACGTCTCCGTGGTCATGTGGCCGGCATGATTAAACGCCAAAAGCACACAGAACGCTGTTACCTTCCCACCAAAGGTGGTTCCTATTTTTCTACTTGCATTTTTTACGTGCTTTCAAACTGCTAGGTTGGCAGAAGCTGGGACAAGTAACGGGGGCTCACTCCGTTACGTGGCGCTAGGGATTCGAACCACCAAACTGCTGACCTTTCTGATCAACAAGCTCAGCATCTAAGCCACTGAGCCACCACGTCCCTTGTTTCTTTGTTTGTTTTAAACACTCCACGCAACACCAAGCAAAGAGCCCATCCAGTCATACAACCAATGATGATAGGATTGGGGAGTTGAGCTGATCTATTTTCCTTTTTTCAGATTGACAGTAGTGTATAGTCACAGGAATTGCGCTGAAACCAGTTTTTATTTTAAAAAGGGTTTTCTTCCTTTTGAGATGCTGGAGGTTGATGGTGCTCCGTTCTCCCAGTACTTTGTTCCTCTTCCTGAAGAGGTCTTGCCCAGATGATGTTGACACAAGGAGTTGATAGGTTATTTTCAACAGAATGGACAAAACAAACAGGAGTGAAATTAACAAGAGATTCATCATTTTCTCCTTCTTCCTAGCACCCACTCTTAGGAAAATGAAATATTTTAGGAAATATTAAAAGGGCAGAATATTTCCCCTGAAAGGGAGGCAGAAACTTATCCCCACACACCTTTGTCAATGGACCATTAAGACCTGTGTCATATTCTACATAACAAAGATCTACCTCCTTCAGGCAGAGCCATAGTAGGAATTGCCCAAAGCCCTTTCATTACATCATCACCCAGCAAGAGTCAACCAGGTTTGGGACTCAGGACAGCCTACAGAGTTGCCCCTGCATGGCCCCATGGGAGTCTGACAACCAATCAGAATACAAGCTCAAATTCAAAAGCCCGGAGAGGAACTCTCAGCATCTCTTCCCCCCCCCCCTAAGCATTTCAAGCCATGTGATCCTGTTCATCAATAAACCTTCTTTCCAAGCAACTTCCATGAATCCAGTGTTTTTTTCCCCACTTGGAACTGAACCCAGAAGGGTATTTCTTCCAACAATTGAAATACTGTGGAAATGCCCCAAATTGATCAGCCATTTTAATTTCCCACAATAGACATACTCGGGGAAAACCGGACATGTAAAGGACTAGTAAATCTAACACTATTACCACAATTACATTTACTCACTAGGGTCCTTTGGCCATTTACGAGTTAACAAGTCATTTGGACCTCTAAAAATCCTCTCAGGGTTGGAGTTGCCTCTGCTTAGAACTTCAGCAAAATGGTATCTGGGATAAGGCCCAGTCATGTAAAAATCCCAGAGCTGGATTGCTGGAGATTCATTTTTATTTACTAAACTATCCAAGTTTCTGAAACTATTCATAAAAAGGAATAATTAACACCAGGTAAGGTTACCAGAAAGACGATCAAACTGGTCAGTTCTAGTGGAGATCAATCCTGACTGCTCTTTAGAAGGTCAGATCCTAAAGATGAAACTCAAATACTTTGCCATCTAATCAGAAGGAAGGACTCATTGGAGAAATGCCTAATGCTGGGAAAGATTGAGGGCAAAAGAAGAAAGGGACGAGAGAGAAGGAGGTGGCTGGATGGAATCACCGAAGCAGAAGGCATGAGCTTAAATGGACTCCAGAGGATGGTAGAAGCCAGGAAAGCCTGGAGGAATGTTATCTATGGGTCACACTGGGTCGGACACAACTTTGCGACTAACAAGCACAAGCAAATAATTATTACTGGCAACAAAAAAAGTTTTCTGTATCCTCTTGTGTCCATCTACCGGTAGTTGTTACCTGGATTTCTGAAGCTAGATCTGAAGTACTAGTATAGTTCTAGCCTTAAATTAAAAGTGAAGATGGGGATGTTTCTTAATATTTGATATATTTTTCACCTTCAGTTTTTTATTGTGGTCTAAAGTACCACAATGGATGAGGAGGATGGAAGCCACAGGTTTCCTTTGCCACAAATCTCCCAAAATTTTTTGTGATATTGGTGGTTGCCAATTTGATTTAACCCAGTGGCAAATCAGACAGTTTTGTTTGCTTTTACAAAATTGTCTATCTTTTTATTTAAAAAAACAACAGCAAATTTGGATTCCTATATTTGATGATTGAGGGCCAGTTTGCTTTAGTGGTTAAGGCATCAGACCAGAAACCATAAGTCTGTGAGTTCTAATCCCACCTTAGGCACAAAGCCAGACAAGTGACCTTGGGCCAGTCACACTCTCTCAGCCCTAGGAAGGAGGCAATGGCAAACAACTTCTGAGAAACCTTGTCAAGAAAACTGCAGGGATGACTTAAATAAAATAGTGTTGAAGTACATATGGCAGGGGAAAAAAGCAAGAATAAAATTAAAATTGTTACAAGATGCAAGAACAAGAGGAGGATTGGGCCTGCCCAATTGGGAACTATATCACCAGGCAGAAAGTTTGATGTGGGTTAAAGAATGGATAACACTAAGGAATACCAAATTATTGATTCTTGAAGGACATGATGGGATGGCATGCCTTTTATGGTACAAGGGAACTAAAACACAGGGGTATTTTAGAAGACATTACCTACGGGAGGCTTTGCTACTAAATTGGGAGAAGATTAAAAGACAATATTATTTTAAAATTCCAGTCTGGCTATCAACTATCAAAGCCTTTTCATACGCAATAATATACAAAAAGGAACAAACAGTTAGATATGGTGAAATATTGAATGCAGAAAGTGAACTTAAATCTATGCAAGATTTGGAAAATGAAGGTATAAAGATGAACTGGTTTTCATATGTGCAAATACAACCTAGATATAACAAGGGCCGTAAAGAGGAAGGTTTTTATGATAAAATGACTGAGTTAGATAAAATGTTGATGGGTACTGATGAAAAAGTAATTTAAAAACTTTATGGACACTTACTAGAGGTTAAGTTAGAAGAAGAACAAGTTAAAGGAACTATGATAGCTGGCCGGGGGGGGGGGGGGTTGGGCATGGGATTGAATTAGAGAAGTGGCAGAAATTGTGGTCCCAAAATTACAAAATGATGTCAACAGCATATAAAGAAAATTTGTATAAGAAGTTTTACAGATGGCATCTACCCCCGACGACAATAGCAAGAATGTTCAAGAATAAATCAGAAAAGTGTTGGAAATGTCATCAGACACCAGGTTCATATTACCATATGTGGTGGACTTGCGCAGAAGCTAAAAGATAGTAGACTAAGATCCACACGTGATTGGAGAAAATGACACAAAAATGTATAGACTTTAAACCAGAGACTGTTTTTATTGGGAATTATACCAGAAATATATAATAGAGATTTGAAATACTTGATTGTAAATGTTTTAACAGCAGCTAAAAATGTATTTGCTTTAAATTGGAAAAATGAGAAAATACCAATGCAGGAGGAAACTATTCAAAAAATTATGGAATGTGCGGAAATGAGTCAATTGACATTTGAAATTAGAGAATAAGAAGATGAACAATTTTACATGGTTAGACAAAAAATCATGGTAATGGAAAAAGTGGGAGAACTTTTTATATTTTAAGAATAATAGAGTGATATATGCAATACTATAAGGGTTTAGCACTGTTCAACAGATTAGAACAATGTAATGGAATAATGTTGCATGTATGATTTCAATATATAGAATATTTTATTTAAAATGTAGGAATAATAATTGGAGTTGAACTATTGATGCACAATGATGTTGTATGTATGGATTCAATATTCAGAATATCTTGTTTAAAATTAAGGAATAATAATTACAGTTGAAAAATTGACATTTAATAATAATGTACTTATGTTTATCTAATGAACAATTTGTGATTCAATATATAATTGTAAGTGGTGACCATGGGAAGGAAGGACGCACAAAATTTTGTAACCAAACGACACGCTATATGAAATGGAAGAAGGTTGGGTGTGTTTTATGTTTTTTGTTCGTTTTTGTTTGTTTAAAAATTTAAAAAAATATAAATAAAAAAAAAGAAAACTGCAGGGAGTAGTCCAAGCAGTCTCCAAGAATCGGGCATGATTGAATTGGGGGGGGGGGGGGATTGGTAGATGGAAACACTGTAATTCTCACTTGGATAAAAAAAGAGAAAGCCAGTGATAGATTGTGTTTATTCTCCTCTCACATGTCTGTAAGTGTTCTTTGGATATTTAGATTTATCTAGAGAAATATCTCTTTCCCCTGCTAATATTTTAAATACTTGCTCTGCTTATATTTTATATACCAAAACTCATGATTCTGTATGAATAAAATAGATTGAGATTATAGTCATTTTTTAAAAAAAAGTATGCTCTTTAGTAAGTTCCCTCTTTAGATTTCCTCTTTTTTGGGTTGTATTTTATCTATGAAAAGTTATGATTAGATTTTATTTATAAGCTTGCAAGAATCTAGAGCACATTTTAAAAAAATCAGGAGTAATAGGATAGCAGCCTATTTTATATGCAGTTAGAATATTCCTGAAGCGTTCTTGATATTTATATAGCTCATCTCAGCAGCTTTTTCAGCAGGAGGAAAAGAAGAAAAATATGATTTTCAGTTGTACAAATTCCTTGGTTAGATTTTCAAGCTTTAATCCCTCATATGAAAATAAACATAAACACACAGCGATCCCCAACTGCTAATTGCTCCCTTAGGAAAATAATAATAATATGTGTACACTTTTATGCTTCTCGTAAAGGTGTCAATGAAGAAATGCTGACACTGCCAATTAAACATGGTTTTTAAAATTGTTCCTTGCCTCGAGTGTCCTACCAGCAGAAAGACAGAATATAGAACTTCAGTATGGAAATAAACAACTAAATCGAGAACAAATAAATAGGCAAGCTGCTCATGTATTTTCTTTGGGAAGAAGAAAAAAATATATTTCTAAGGAAAGCTCTGGGAAAATGTTGAGGGGTTGTGAAGATGGGATGATCTCATCTGAAATCACTGCAAAATAGAGCTGGGCAATTATTCAATAAAAACTTCATGGGGAAGGGATTGGTGATGTGGCATAGTCCAAAAAGATGAGCTCAGGAACCAGTGCCAGTTTCCATCCCAGAAGCTCTCAAAAAGAATAAAAAGAGAGGATCGATCTTATTTATTTGTTTGTTTGTCAAACATGTACAAGAGTGCTGAAATTCAAATTTTTTTTTACTATCAGTTCTACGGGTATGGTTTGGTGGGCATGGCAGGGGAAGGATACTGCAAAATCTCCATTCCCACCCCACTCGGGGGCCAGCCAGAGGTGGTATTTGCTGTTTTTCCGAACTACTCAAAATGTCCGCTACCGGTTCTCCAGAACCTGTCAGAACCTCCTGAATTTCACCCCTGATGTACACGATAACAAATATAGGTATGAACATAAACATGAACAAAGGAAGTAAATACAAATAAATGGGGACAGTAAGGCAGGGACAGTAGGCACGCTGGTCCGCTTATGCACGCCCCCTTTACGGACCTCTTAAGAATGGGGTGAGGTCCACGGTAGACAGTTTGAGAATGAAGCTGTGGGGGTTAGAGGATGTAACAACGGAGTCAGGTCGAGCATTCTAGGCGTTGACCACTTTGTTGCTGAAGTCATATTTTCTGCAATCGAGTTTGAATGTGGTTCACCTTGAGTTTACATCGATTCTTTGCCCGTGTATTATTGTGATTGAACCTGAAGAAGTCGTTGACAGGCAGACAATTTTGTGTACTGTGCTTAGATTGAAACCGCAAGCAGTGCAGTTCCAGATTGGCCAAGCCCAAAATTTCAAGTCTGGTGGCATAGGGGATTCTATTGTGAGTAGAGGAGTGGAGTACTCTTCTCGTGAAATACCTCTGAACCCGCTTAATTGTGTTAATGTCCAATATTCAGTGTGCATTCCAGGAGGACGAGCTGTATTCAAAAATTGGTCTGGCAAAGGTTTTCTATGCCCTAGTTAGCAATACAGTGTTACTGGAGAAGAAGATCTTGGGTTACGTTTCCTTGCTGTGTTCTCGGGCTTCTTCTTTTTCTCAGTCTTATACTCCTGAAAATCCTTAGACTACAACTCACATCATTCTCAAGCTTTGGCATTTCCGAGTGGGGAATTTATTGGAGTTATTGTCCTATGACATCTGGGGATCTAAAGATGAGAGCTTTGTCCCTTGTTCAGATCCTGTGCTCCAAGCTGTAGATCTTCTCATCAAATACAGATAGTCCTCGACTTACAACAGTTCATTTAGTGACCATTTGAAATTACACCGGCACTGAAAAAAGTGACTTATGGCCACTTTTCACATTTATGACCATTGCAGCATCTCCATGCTCACATGATTTACATTCGAATGCGTTAACAACCGTTTCATATTTATGACGGTTGCAGTGTCCTGAGGTCGTGTGAACATCTTTTGCGACCTTCTGACAAGCAAAGTCAGTAGGGAAGCCAGATTCACTTAATGACCGGGTGACTAATTTAACAATGGCCGTGATTCCTTTAACAAAAAGGTAGCAAGAAAAGTCGTAAAATGAGGCAAAACTCACTTTTACACATATCTCACTGAGCAACATCAATGCTGGGCTCAGCTGTGGTTGTAAGTTGAGGACTGTGAGTAAATGAGGAGAAAGCAAAGTAAGGATCTGCAATAAAAGCCACGATCTCTGAGTGTTGATCTGCTATTTTGTGGA
This sequence comes from Natrix helvetica, assembly GCF_964273705.1. NCBI lineage: Eukaryota > Metazoa > Chordata > Lepidosauria > Squamata > Natricidae > Natrix > Natrix helvetica. The sequence goes on from NC_138551.1 coordinate 85,252,436, forward strand.
TTGTGCACAGACTGGTAGAACAAACACCCTTCCTGAGGGAGTTGGCAGGGAGAAATTCACGTGAGGGGACCTATTCACCACACTCCACCTGCAGAGACGTTCCGGTGACTAATTTCCTCACAGTGGTTTATTGGCCTTATCCATGGGAGGGGCCAATATCTCCTGACTCTCGGCTTAGCTGTGCAACTTGGCTGCAATAAAACACCCCCTCCTTGGATCACGTTATCTATGGAGGTGTGTCGAAATAATGAGCTAAGATTCTTTAAAAGTGTCTAGAATGTTTTTTTAAAGAACAGCTTTAATACACAGCTGGATAGCCAGGATTTAGGACACCTTATGAAGAAATCTCTCTCAGGCAACATATTTAATAAAAATAGGCCGGTGTTCCTTCTAGCTCTTCCTTGAGCCCTGAGGCAAACTGCACAGCATAAATTAAAACAGTGCAAGAGACCTGCAACAAAAAGCTGGAAGGGACCTTGGAGGTCTTCTAGTCCAGCCCCCTGCTCAAGCAGGAGAACTTATACTATTTCAGATAAATAACTGTCTAAACTCTTCTTAAAAAGAAGTGATGGAATGCCCACGATTTCTGAGGCAAAGCTATTCCACTGGTTAATTGTCCTCACTGTTAGGAAGGCTCTCCTTAATTCCAGGTTGCTTCTCTCCTTGATTAGTTTCTACCCATTGCTTCTTGTCCTACCCTTAGGTGCTTTGGAGAATAGCTTGACTCCCTCTTCTTTGTGGCAGCCCCCGAGATACTGGAACACTGCTATCATGTCACCCCTAATTCTTCTTTTCAAATCTTGCAGCCGTTCTTCATATGTCCCTCTTCTGGCATCTTGTAAAGTCGAGGCAGTTGGACCATAATGGGGTATCTTCTTTCTGCAGAAGATCTGGTGAACTCAGGCCCCGCTGGGGTGAGAGTGGGAGAAGCTCTATTGGGGAAGAAACCATGCACCATACTGGCAATATTTGGAAATCAGGGCCAGTGAAGAAGGGGAAATGTACAGTGATGCTTGTCTGCGTTAGCACTAATAGCACTTAGACTTATATACTGCTCCAGAGTAGTTTACAGCACTCTCTGAGTGGTTGAAAGAGTCAGCATATTGTCCCCAACAACCTGGGTCCTCATCTTACTGACCTAGGAAGGATGGAAGGCTGAGTCAGCCTTGAGCTGTTTAGGCTCAAACTCCAGGCTGTGGGCAGAGTTAGCCTGCAATACTGCATTCTAACCACTGTGGCTCTTTATGGATGATTTGAATATAGCATGGATTTTGGTATGTTCCAGTCATGCCTACTTTCAAATACTTTATTTCCCTTCCTCCTCCCATGTTACTCCTCTCCCTCCAATTGGTCACCCGGATGTCCTTAAAGGAAGTGCACTGATCCAACACTGATTATTAGGGGACTGGAGACTAAAACACACGAAGAATGGTTACAGGAACTATGCATGGGTAGTCTAGGGAAGAGAAGAGAAGAACCAGGGGAGACATGATAGCAGTCTTCCAATATTTGAGGGGCTGCCACAGAGAGGAGGGGGTCAAGCTATTTTCCAAAGCACCCAAAGGCTAGAGAAGGAATAATGGATGGAAACTGACCAAGGAGAGATTCAACCTACATATAAGGAGAAATATTCTGACAGTGAGGACAATCAACCCATGGAACAGTTTGCCTTCAGACGTTGTGGGAGCTTCATCACTGGAAGCTTTCAAGAAGAGACTGGACTGCCATTTGTCAGAAATAGTGTAGGGTCTCCTGCTTGGATGGGGGGCTGGACTATATGACCTACAAGGTCCCTTCCAACTCTGTTAATCTGTTAAAAACAGTGAACAGAATCAAATCCAACAGACCTGACTCTGGATTTAGTTCTTGTCACATTCTGCAACAACAGAGGATTTCATCTTTACCAAGATAACACGGGTGGGCATTAGATCGTCAACATATTAACTTTGGAAAGACCAAGAAACCAAATATCATCTTAATTGACCTTCCCTGGCAGGATCTCTATGCCTTAAAACCAGCCACCATTTTGTAGAGGAGCTTATTTCAGGCCTTAAAACCTGAATTGAAAAAAACTATTCAGGTAGGAAATTATGGAAAGGGAGAAAAGTGAATTGTTTAAATAAAAAAAAGGTTAGCGTGTAGATAGAAAAGAGACACCAAAGAACATTCTTGGTTATGAAAAGTATTGTCTGTGGAACTCCCAGAAATAATTCACCTTTTTTACTAATTTCCTGCTGTCGTTGATTGTCAGAAGCAAAACAACCTATTAGTCATCAAAGAGCTATCAGCAGTTGATTGGAGGCATCAGATTGCTGGTTTCCTGCTACTAGTGGAAAACCTGTTTTCTAATGTACCTTGATTCCTAGGTTGCTAGGAATGAGCTAAGTGCCTTTGTATATACAGGTAGGTGCTCAGAGGTTCGTAACCTCAGATATCTAAGGGAACGATCGATGTGGCACTTGGGACTTTTTAAAAAAGGTCTTTGTTTTCCATGCTAGGCTCTTTGCACTTATTCAGTTTTACACCATCAAATTCTATCATACCACAATTAAATTAAATTAAATCTGCAAAATTAATTTGTGCTTCCTCCACAGAGCCAAGGTGGATTGGTTAGAGTGCAGTACTGCAGGCTACCTCAAGGTGACTGCTAGCTGCAGTTCAGCAGTTCAAATCCCACCAGGCTCAAGGTTGACTGAGCCTTCCATTCTTCCGAGGTCGTAAAAATGAAACACAGATTGCTGGGAACAATAGGCTGACTCTGTAAACTGCCTAGAGAGGGCTATAAAACACTACCAAACAGTATAAATGTCTAAGTGCTATTGCTATTGTTTTCACCATTAGAGATCCTACATGCTTTTGTTAGTTACTTATTGGCTCCAGAGCTCCCAGTACCCTGTAAAAGCTAGCATCTCTTCTATTTTCATTCATTAAAAAAATGAAAAAGAGAGATCTTGAGCTTGTTTTCTGCTCTGCCACAGATGTCTCTTACTAAGACATTCATGTTTGTTTCTGTTTCTATGTATTCCTCCATTCTGAGTTCTTAAGAAGTAAAAGGAGTTGTGACATATGTGTGTGGCAGTCACAGTGGTGGGTTCCTATCCATTCGGCTAGGTTCGGCCAAATCGGTAGTAGCTTGGCGACCTGGGTCGCTGGACCCAGGCCTGCCATGCCCCCAAACCAATTCTCCTGGCAGCACTGTAGGTGCCGCCATCTTGTGTTTTGCTTCTGTGCATGCACAGAGCAATTTTAGTTGTACTTTGCATGCGCGTGCAGTGCATCCCTGAGCGAATTGGCAGTAGTCTCTGCCGGAACCCACCCCTGGGCAGTCAATACATATAATGCAAAGTATAGAAGAAGACAAGAACACATTCATACCGGCACTAAATCTATAGAAAGAAGAGAAGCTAATTTAACCAGAAGAGGAAAGAGGCAGTTTCTCAGCTTTGCAAAATGTCAGCACTGTGACAGGTGTTGTGTGTGGCCAGGAGCATCCCTTGCAGCAGATGATTACTTGCATGGTTCCATTAGCTGCAATCTGCATTTGAAGACAGAAGTCTGCAGCAATTATATCTAGTTTGTGGCTAAGCCGAGTAGATACAAGCTGCTCTCTTGCCTGAAAATTATTTTCTGATGAGTGCTCTTCAAGTTTCCTTCTTTCAATTTGCAACTCTAGAAGTTCTGGAACTCCTGAGTCAGGAGTCTCTCCGAAGGTTTGGAAGTGAATGCATTCCTGACCCTGACAAAGAAAGAAAATTTAGAAGAAACGGGAATGTCATTTGCACAGAGTTGAACCGGGAAATAAGATTACTCTAAGTTCTAAAGATGGGAGGTCCGACTTTGGCAACATTAAGACCTGTAGACTTCAACTCCCAGAATTCTGGCAGTTAAAGTCCACAAGTCTTGAAGTTGCCAAAGTTGGACACCTCTGTTCTAAAGTCAATCAATCAATCAATCAGAATACAGCTGGAAGGGACCTTGGAGGTCTTCTAGTCCAACCCCTGATCAGGCTGAAGACCATATACCCATCATGGCGAACCTATGGCAACATTGGTGGCAGCGGAGCCATATCTGAGGGCACGTGAGGCGTTGCTCTATGTCAGCTCCAGCACGCACATGCTCTGGGCAGTTGATTTTCGGCCTTCTGGAGGGTGGCCTTTCCCAGGCTTCAGGAAAGCCTCCAGAGCCTGGGGAGGGTGAAAAATGGCCCAACGGGCCTACCGGAAGCCTGAAGCTTCAGTGATACCTGTGCACATGTGCACGGGGAGCATGGAGGGGGGATTTGTACATGCATACATGGGGGGGGGGGAGGACATTGCATTATGGGTGTGCGCCCTTTTGGCACCCGAGCAGAAAAACGTCTGCCGTCCCTGCCAGGTACCATTTCTGACAAGTAGCTACCCAGTCTCTTCTTAAAAACCTCCAGTGAGGAAGCACCCACAACTTCTGAAAGCAAGCTGTCTTCAGACAAAAGTCTTCAGACAGATTCTAACATGAGCCTCTTCCCTGTGGAAAATAGCTATATGATCAAAACACATCTCATTGATTCTTCTTAAGTAGGCATAAGTGTACATAGTTGAACCTTTGCCCATCATTTGCCCTCAGAATTACATTAGCAATCACTTTTGGAATTGGCCAATGGTATCTAGGGCTGCTTTGGGATGGAAGACTTTTGAAAGCTGACTCAGCAGAGCCATTTCTTTTGACTAAACAAAAATAATGAGCACAGACTGAGTGAGCTTAAATAATTCTGTGACACCATGGTGGCTGAAAGGATGTACAAATACAGTCATGGATCAATTAAAAAATGAAAATTGATGTAATTCTGGTTTCACAGGATTGTCTCTTAGACCTTAAGAAGAACATAGTTGGATTAAGACCTACCTAGTCCAGTTTTTGTCTTAATAGCAATCAGTCAGATATCTGTGGGAAGCCATAGAAGAAAATGAACAGCCCCAATACTTGGTTGTATTTGGTAGCCAGGGGCTTATTCTTGCCATTCATAGTCTTAACCATCAATCCCCTCTTAAAATCAGTCCCATTACTTAACTGTGCAGCAACTGTAAGCAATTTAAGGTCACTAGCAACCTGGCTAGCTCCTAGCTCTTCACAAATCTGAATAAGACCTCTGGGATAATCACTGCAAATCTCTTTTCATAACACCACATTGAAAGGTTTTAATTAATTCCCACTAAAGGTTTTTATATTTTTAAATATAATTTTTCAAATAGATAGATGATAGACAGACAGGCAGATAAATAATAAATGATAGAGGATGGATGGAGAGAGAGAGAGAGCTGTGGTGGCAGAGTGGTTCGAAGGCACTATTGCAGGCTAAACTCTGCAGACTGCCAAGAGTTCAATCCTGACCAGCTCAAGGTTGATTCAACCTTCCATCCATCTGTGATTGGTAAAATTATAGAAGTCTGTAAAGCACTATGAAGTAGTATATAAGTCTATGTGCTATTGCTGTTACTAGAAATAGATATATACATAGGAGAGAGAGAGAGAGAGAGAGAGAGAGAGAGAGAGAGAGAGAGAGAGAGAGAGAGAGAGAGAGAGAGAGAGAGAGAGAATGAATGAATGAATATTCTTACCTAATGAGTGGTAAATTTACAGGCTAGAAGCCCTTCAAAGAGAAATTCCAGAATCTGTATTAAAGCAATACATTTATCAGGTAATGCCCAATGCCACAAAACCATGTGATTTTTACATTGGCCCAAAAAAAATGTTGCATTAAAATGCACTTGGATTTATTGTTATTATTTAATGGGCTCACTTGATAAAAAGCATCCACGAAAGAGACCTTAAAACAAGATGGATCAATCACATCAGCAAGTATTGTGGGCCCAATTGACAGAAGAAAGCTCAGGGCCATATTGGTTGTTAACATGCTGCAGTGGATAGACAATGGCTAAAATGATGGTGATGATGATTTAATGGGAAATAGGCAATCTTGGCCCCTCTGTTTATTCTTAGATCTCTTTATTGGCAGTCTTTCATGAAAAACATCCCGGAACTCTAAATGCTCAGGACCAATGCATCTGAGGAACTGGCTAGCTCCATTAGTTTCTACCCACCCCATTAGATCAGGCATAATGGGCACAATCAATAAATATCAATTAAGTAAGTAAAGAAAGAACTAAAGAAGAATCCAATAAGTATCGATTTTTTTTCTTTTTTGAGTTTATTTTTCTTTTCATATAAATATATGAATATACCACTACACCTTAACAAACACTATTATCTATTATCCAACATTATATCGGTTCCTCTCACCATCTACCAACAATTCTTATTTTCTCTTCTGCTTTCCATACACTATATTATACCTACTTCTGCGACAAAGCTCTCCTTCTCTCCTCCTCCCTACCTCCTTTTTTTCATCACTACTTTCTTCATCCCGCCTCTCCTTTCTCTTCTCTGCTTCCCCTTCCCCTCTCCTTCGCCTGTCTCCTCTTTCCTCTCCTTCTCTCTCTCCTACTCTTTTCCTCACCTCTGCTTCCCTCTCTCCTGTCCCTTCTCTTCTTTCTCTTCCCCTCCTTTCCTCTCCCTTCCCCCCTTCCACTCTTCTCTACTCCTCTCTCCATCTCTCCATTGTTGTACAAATGCCGCTATTTCTCATATGGCGTATTTTAGCATTTGAGCAGACTCCATTTACTATTGATGGTACTAATAGTCACATTCCAATAGTCATCTTTTATATTAATAGTTTTACATACATCTTCCTTTTAGATGTATGCATATATAACAATTCCACAATAAGTATCGATTTTCAAAGGGACACAATAAATATCGAGACATACAGAACATCTGGAAGTCAGTAGAAATTTCAGAAGTCCAGCAATTTCCTTGTGAATGATTCATTGCAAATACGTGATGACAGTCACACTATGCAATATACTGCCTGGCAGAGGTTTTAATGCATTACTACACTATTTGCTTTGGTTGCTTCATAAGCTTCTGCCGGTTACAAGCAATTTTTACAAGCTTCTGTGAGTCATCCTATAGTTGACCAGAGAATATTTGGAAACATCTCTAATCTTGTTTTTAAAAAATGACTTTGGTAATGAGCAGATGATCTGACACGGAGTTAAATAATAAGTAAATCTAAGGTACACTTACAGAAATAAAGCCATTTTTTTTTTAAAAAAAATTACTTTAAAAAAAACACATGCCATCTATTTCACACTGTTCTGAACCAAGCTTCCCCAACAGCACAAAGCCGAGTCCTTGTCCCAATAAACCCCTTTTATTTAATTTACAGCGAATGCCTCTCCAGCAAAGATCCCAGGCCCCAGTCTTTCAAGATAGTTCACAATTACCAACTTTTATCAGGCTTGCAGAGTGGCCAGGGCGATATCTTTCCAACGCCGCAAGAATGCAGGAATGAACTAATTGTCTCCTGCAAACTCCACTCCCCTTTCACTCCTCCTTCATTCCCTATGGGAGGGGCCATTCACTGTCCACCTGTGGGCCTTACTCCTGAGTCAACCCTTGTTCCTTAGCTGTTCCCTTCGTCTGGCAACTCTGTGCATGCACACACTGGGAACAGGCTCCAGCTGTTCATCTGCCTCACTGATGTCTGACTCCGAAGGCAGCTGATAACTGTCAGACGGCCTTGGCCCCCTCTCTGCCTCTGATGCAGAGCCCTCATCAGAGCCTTCCCCAGACTCCAGGACTGGCCCATGTTCCTCCCCAGCCTCCTCACTGTCCGAATCTGCTGCCAGCTCTGCTGACTGCTGGTAGGTCATAACACACACATGGAGTGAACGTAGAGACACCTGCCTCAATACCCCATGCAATATTTAAGATTCTTTCCCTCTCCATCTCTCACAGAGCCTGCTGTGGGTTCTCAACAAATTAGAATTACACTAAGTTAAGGGTCCCACAGTCTGAGACAAGACTGCTTGGAGTCAGTATCTTCAACAGGTAGTACCCACTTTATTTATTTGTTTGAAAATTGTACCTTGTATTATTCAAGCTCAACCTAAGGAAGTTTTCAGGGTGTGGTCAGAAAACTCAAGATTATGGCTGGATGGCACAATCAAGGCGCCACCTGATTCTGATGTGTGTTGCAAGTGCAGTGCATATACAAACCTGGTAGAGTGGCAATTCACCATGGCCATGATCCTAACTTTTATTCACCATATACCCTTGCAGCAGATACCCTTGTGTGGAAGAAATCTATATTTTCCTTAGAAGTCATCACCAAACTGCCTTGGTTGCACATGGCATTTGTCTGAGTGCCACATCTAGTCAAATACTATGCGTGGTGAAGCACATGATTTCATACATCTCAATTTCTTGTTGAGAAAGCATCGCAAGGGAATTGGAGAACAGCTGACAGTCTTGGTTACAAAGCCACAGTAGATGGAGAAAGCATCTTGATTGTGGAATAACAACTTCTGATATTCTACCACACAGAGAACTTGCTGACTCTGAATTACAGGCCTTCATTTATTCATAGGAGAAATGTTTTTAAGTTCATGTTATATACTCTTGACACATGATTGAAACTTCACTCTGCATATAAAAATGGGCATGACTTTGATTGCACAGTCACAGTAGTTATTTTGACTATTTAAATGCCATAACCTGAAGCTATTATGATAGTAAACCATATTGCAAATATATATTTGAGGAGAAATTGCACTGGAGAACATGATTTTTTAAAAAAAGAAATATGTATTTGCATGCATATGAGGATACAGGTTTTAGTATAAACTTTTTAGGGGAGGGAAATTGTGGAGCAATATGGAACTGAGAGCTGGAACAGTCGTTCCTTTAACTGGTTGAAACCGAGCCTCATAAAGCAACAATTTTTGAACCAAGGTGCCTCAAATGGGTTAACTTACAGAACATGCCCAAAAGTTAGGATTCATGATGCCTCAAAGAATGAAACTGGAAAAGTTGTGACTGTTTCACTGCTACTAACTGCAGCAGGGCTGCTGCTGCTGAGGTTATGTGATCACATTTTCAGCTTTCTATGACTGTTTCCCAGCCACTCTCGCAATCCCTTGCTCCCTTTCCCAAAGCAGCAACAGTCACTTACTTGCCTGATAGGATGGACTCAGAGGTGATATTCATCTGGTTCTCTCCCGTTTGGGTGAACTGGTAGTGGCTCCGTCCACCCACCCTGATGTAATGTGTGAGCCCTGCACATGCGCAGAAGGCAGTGCACATGCGCAGATGCAGCACGTGCTCTTACATTTGCGAACTGGTAGGGAAGGTAAGTGAATTTCACTGCTAGATGGCATGGCATGGCATGGCATGGCATGTGGAAGGGAGGGGAAGGGAAGTGTCAGATGCTGCCTGTCAGATTCACACAGTGGTGGGTTTCAAAAAAATTTAGACCCTCTTCTGTAGGTGTGGCCTGCTTTGTGGGAGTGGCTTGCCGGCCATGTGACTGGGTGGGCATGGCCAACTTGTAAAATGTGGTGAAACTCACTTAACAACTCACTTAACAACTCACTTAACAACTCACTTAACAACTCTTGCTTAGCAACCAAAATGTTGGCTCAGAAACTCTGGCATTTGAAGCACTCAAGTCTTAAAGCTGTCAAGTTACAAGACCCTTGCACCCCTAGCCTTTTAGAAAAAAACCCCCAGGGGTGTTCAAACTTGACAGCTTTAAGACTTGTGGACTTCAACTCCCAGAATTCCTCCTCCAGTCATGTTGGCTGACGAACTCTGGCATTGAAGCACGCAAGTCTTAAAGCTGTCAAGTTACAAGAGCCTTGCACCCCTAATACTTTAGAAACAAACCCCAGGGGTGTTCAAACTTGACAGCTTTAAGACTTGTGGACTTCAACTCCCAGAATTCCTCCTCTCGCTCTTCATCTTGATGATGTGCGACAGGTGGGGGGAGGAAGCTGGAACCAGTTCTAAATGGCACTGTAGATTTGTGGAGCCTCTTCTATAGAAGAGGTTAGAACTGGCAGGAACCCACCCCTGGATTCACATGAGGAAACTCAATGGAAAAGCCTGAAAGTTGGAGGCTGTTCTGGTTCCCACTGCTTTCTGCCTACCCATGGTCATTCCTTTTCACACTTTAGGTGAGGAAATATCTCTGAAATGATGACCAATAGGGCACAAATTGTCTAGCTGAGACTAACATTCATTTCATGCGTTGAGGGCCCAACATTTACCAGCTGCACCAGACCCTTGGGGGAAAGGAACCTAAAACCAAACAAATACCTAATCTGTATGATGATCAACATACTGAAACACTCTTCAGTCAGCATACAAATAGGAGCAGGATCTTGGCATAAGCCCTGTGGCTAGCACTACTTGATGTATTCAGTTGAAGTTCCCTAAGATGTGGCTTCCGAGCCTTGAATTTGACACCCCCACTCTAAAAGACTGTTCCTCTTTCTTTAAATTTTTTTAAAATGATCATCCATAGTTAGTGGTCAGATAGTAGGGTGACTTTTATTTTCAGGAACTATCTTCTTGCTTCAGCTGCCTCCCGTGTTTCTCGTAGTAAATGGGATGAGTCAGATTTTTTTCATTTCTGAGAACCAGACAGAGCTAGGGTCAATCCTTGAATAGTACGTCATTATGGTGCAATTAATGCAACAAAAGAGTCAGCCTTGTGTTGCACGGAGTCGCATTGCTTTACAGAATCCGTGGCACGTGGTGCCTATGGCCAGGGCCACGAGACCAAGCCTTCCTGGATTGTTTTACTTCTTGCTAAAAGTCCTTTCAGTCTAGGTAGGAATTGATGTGTGCCTTAAAATACCCTGATTCGCAAACTTCTTCTATCTTATCTTGCAACTCTTTTGACCCCAAACCTCTTTAAGACTCTTCAGAGCCAAAGTTGTTAGACTAGCTACCCCTCTCCTTCTCCATAAGAAGAAAAGGAAGAAAATCTACTCAGGGTTATCCAGCACTTGGGATGAAGACTATCCTAAAGTCAGACACCCTCAAATCCACCTTTCATGTGAAACTATTCAGTTCGCAGTAGCACTTAGACCAGTGATGGCTAACCTTTTTGTCGTCGCGTGCCAAAAGCGTGGTGTGTGTGTGCAACAGTGTGCGGGCGCACACCCATAATGCAAAGCGTGCATGATTCCCCTATGCCCTGCCCCTGTGCATGTGCATCCAACCCCTGCACTTCCCCTGCCCCCCGCAGATGCACATGCAACCCCCCTCACTCCCCCACCCCCACGCATGTGACCCCTGTGCATGTGAACCCCCATTCATGCCCATGTGCGTCCCGCATGTGCCCCTCCCCCTGCACATATGTGGCAGTGGGTGACGCAAGCGCATGCGTGGTGGAGGTGAGCTGGGGTGATGGCTTGTAGGCCCACAAAGAAGGTTCTGTGTGCCACCTGTGGCATGCGTGCCATAGGTTTGCCATCCTGGACTTAGACTTATATACCGCTTCACAGTGCTTTTACAGCTCTCGCTAAGCAGTTTACAGAATCAACCTATTTTCCCCAACAATCTGGGTCCACATTTTACCCACCTCGGAAGGATGGAAGGCTGAGTCAACCTGGAGCCTGGTGAGATTTAAATTGCCAAATTGCAGGCAGCCGTCAGGCAGCAGAAGTAGCCTGCAGTACAGCACTCTGACCACTGCTCCAGGCGGCTCATGGAGGAGTCAAGAAGAGAATGGAGGAAGTTCTCTTTCATTAATGGACAGCTGGATCCTACAGATGTTGATTCTGAAGACTGCGAAATTCAGGGCTCCTCAGAGATGAAACTCTGTAACCCTTTTTCTCTCTCTCTTTTGTGAATCTAAGGTTGTGTCGCTGGGTATTTGCAGGGGAATGAAATCTGTTGCTCTGCCTTAGCTTAGGTCACTCCAATTCTCCAGGTCCTTGCATCCAGGTTTGCATAATGCACGCACATCTGCTCTTCATGGAAACACCCACCAAGATATTAGTATGCCTGACACTGTCATTTCTAGTAAATGCACAATTCTCCTACCAGGCAATGGAAAGGGATCTGATCTAATTACAGAGACAGATAGGCTTTCTTAGTAAACTGGCCAGCCCGACAGCCACAAAACCTGCTTTTTCCTTGAGAAGCATACTAAAATAGAGAAACCGCCATCTCCCTTTTGACACGTGCTAGTGCTATTTATTTTTCTCTTTGAATGGATTGACGCATTGTGAAAAACAAGGTTTCTTGAAAACTGGGATGCCTGGGAAAGAGGTTAAAAAGTGGGAGGGGCTTTGATGGTGCGATTGCTGCTGTCATCTTCATCCTTTTGGCCCCCGTGGACATCCCTGGTTTAAACCCAAAGCCTAGGTGCATTAAACTTGCTGTTCTGCAAACCAGCAAGCATTTTGAGTGATGCCTGGTATTCAAGCAGTTTTTGCCACTTTTATACCTGCAGAAAGGGCTGTAAGCAGGGGTGGGATTCAAAAATTTTAGCAAATGGTTCTCTGTCAGGTTGCTGGGTGGGCGTGGCCATGGTGGGCATGGCCTATTCGGCCTCCTGCACCACCCGGGGGGGGGGGCTTTTCACCTTCCCTGTTCTAGCTGGGGGAACGCGGGCAGACGAACGGAGGCGAGCCAGGACTTCAAAAGGCTAACAGCTTTAATGCTAACAGGTTGCCAAACGCGGCACTTCACAATCCGCACGTCTCAGCTAACTGGCAACAGCTGAGCCCTGTTTGACAGCTCTTTATATATACCGGCTGTCAAACAGGTAACCAATCAGGAGCAAGTACAGCACCCCCTAGTCAACGGACCGGAGGGAAAACTATAGAATATAGCATTCCCCATGTTCTGCAGGCTTTCCTGGGAGGGCAAAAACAGCGTCCCCTGGGCTCCCGAGCCTCTCCAGAGGCCCTCCGGAGGCTGGAAATGAGTTCGTTTCTGGACTTCCGGGAGGCCTGTTTTTTGCCCTCCCAGGCTCCGGAGGCTTTCACCGTGAGGGTGAAAATGGGTCTCCCAGAAATTCTGGGCTCATTTCTGGACTTCCAGAACTTCAGGGAGACCCATTTTTCACCCTCCCAGAGCCTCTATACGGGCCCTTCACTTACATGGCATCCACGTGAAGACTCCTGGGAGGGGCAGGATAGGCAGGGCCAGCCAATCATTGCAACTAACGGTTCGGCGAACCAGATGTAAAATTAGCCTTGGGTTCACCCGAATCAGTCCAAACTGGCTGAATCCCAGCCCTGGCTGTAAGTAAAACAGCTGCTGAAAGAGCATTGTTTTTGGTCTAGTATTAGGAATATTGGAGGTAGTGTCCTGCACACATGCAAGCACAACCTTCTGGAATGTCCTGGGCTCAACTTTAACAGATTGCAGGGAAATTCAAGTCACCTCGTCAGATGGTTCCACCTGGAAACCTCCCTCGTTGTCTACAAAAAGAGAGATCTAGAGCACAGGTGTCAATCTCAATTTCATTGATGGCTGCATCAGGGCTGTGGTTGATCCCAGGGAGCCAGGTGGGCATGGCCAGCTTGACACCACTCCCCAAACCCTCTTCCCATTGGATAGACTGGGCCAAAGCAACGCGGGCCAGCCCCTTACATTTTCCAGGATGGCCCCATGGGCCAGTTCCAACCATGTTGCAGGCCGGATCTGGCTTGTGGGCCTTGAGTTTGACACCCATGATCTAGAGCATTTTTTAGTTCCTTAATTACCCAAGAGAACCATTCTGTTTTGGCACTGCTTTGTAGCAGTAGGCCTCTTAAGAAGAGGCATTTGGCTCCTTCGCTGCAATTTGTAGACTTATTTTGTTTTATTGTGTCCAAAATTTCTGTTCCTAAGTGAGACAGGGATTAAGTGAGGTCTGTCCCCTTTTACGACCTTCGTTGCCACTGTTGTTAAGTGAATCCCTGCAGTTGTTTAATTAGTATCACGATAGTTAAGTGAATGTGGCTTTCCCATTGACTTTGCTTGTCAGAAGGTCTCAATGACCCCAGGGACACTGCAACCATCATAAATACTAGTCAGTTGCTAAGCATCTGAGTTTGGATCACGTGACCATGGGGATGCTACTACCGTCGTAAGTATGAAAAATGGTCTTGTCACTTTTTTCAGTGCCATTGTAAATTCAAATAGAGACTAAATGAACCTTTGAGAGTCAAGGACTAAGTGTACAAGCTGTAAGAACCATCTTTCATTAATCAAGCATACATCTTTTAATACAGATTAACAGAGTTGGAAGGGACCTTGTAGGTCATCTAGCTCAACTCCCTGCTCAAGCAGGAGAGCCTACACCATTTCTGACAGATGGCAGTCCAGTCTCTTCTTGAAAGCTTCCAGTGATGAAGCTCCCACAACTTCTGAAGGCAACTTCTGTTCCATTGGTTGATTGTTCTTACTGTCAGAAAATGTCTCCTTATTTCCAGGTTAAATCTCTCCTTGTTCAGTTTCCATCCATTATTCCTTGTCTGGCCTTCAGAGAATGAATGAAGGATTATTAATAATGGGCCAAATGTTTTGGCCATATAAGCAATACTTTTTACAATTAATAGAGATGAAGACTGAAAGTACAATCACTGCAGAACTATGTGCAAAGGCGGAAGTTGCTAATGTGATTTACTTCACCCTCTACTTCTTAATCAATTTATAAAATGAAATAAAAGGAACGTGTATGTCCCTTGCAAGCTGTCATAAGCTGAAATTATCCGGGCTCTTGTACATAGCAGCAACATGAAGAGTACACATCGGATACATCCCCATTCCCTCCCCACTCCTGGGGGAAGGATATTGCAAAATCCTCATTCCCACCCCACTCTGGGGCCAGCCAGAGGTGGCATTTCCCGGTTCTCCGAACTACTCAAAACGGTGAGATCTCACTCGCCATCCTCAGGCTGGTGTTTTTGGCTTAAAGCGTGGCCAGATCTGCCGTCTTTCTATAAATCTTGATGGGAGTGTAGGGAGTGCTGGCTTTGTTTCAGTAAGTGGATTGATTGGATGTGTGGCTGTATCATGATTGGTAGATTGGTGCTGGCTGTGGATCTATTGTTGTTTTGTGTTGTAACAGCCTGGGTGGTGGGTGGGGCTCATTTGTTTACCAGGGCTGCTTTCCAGATGTGTGGTAGGCGGGAGGTATCGTCACCTTTATTCATGTTGTGGGGGTGTTTCTCTATTTCAATAGCTTTCATAATTATTCCCTTGTTGAAGTGTTCAGTTTTGGAGATTAACCTGGTTCCTTCAAAATTAATTTCATGTCCTGTAGCTTTAAGGTGCTGGAAAAGGGAGGAAGTTTTTTTCTTTTTTTCTTACTGCGTTCTTGTGTTCTGCGATGCGTGCATTTATTCTCCTGTTCGTTTGTCCTATATATGTTTCAGGGCAGATTTTGCATGGTATTTTGTAGACTCCTTGGTTTTCTAGCTGGATTTTGTCTTTGGGGTTTCTTAAGATGTTGGCTATTTTTGGGTCAGTGTTGAAGGCTGTCTTGATGTTGTGTTTGTGGAGAATTTTGCTGATTTTATCTGTGGTGCCTTTGATGTAAGGGAGGAGGGCGATGCCGTTGTCCTGTTTTGTGTCTCGGTTTTTGGGGGGAGTCTTCCTTTGGATTAAGTTGGTAATTGTTTTTCTTTGGAATCCATTGGATTCCAAAGAAAAATGGATACACAAACGTATTAATCTCCAACAGATTCCAAAGAAAAACAATTACCAACCTAATCCAAAGGGAGACTCCCCCAAAAAACCAAGACACAGAACAGGACAATGGCATCGCCCTCCTCCCTTACATCAAAGCCCACCACAAGGTATCTGTTCTTATGGAGAAATGCCATCTGTTGCAATGAACAGGTGGTGTTACGAGGCACCACAACGTTGTTTATTTACTGTTGTTTTGTATGCTGGTAAACTTGATGATCAGAAAGCTGCTACTGTTGTTTTGTAATGGAAAGAGCTGACCGTGGACTCTGGTGTGTGAGGAGCCAATTTCTCCATGTACTTTCAGAGAAGCGTGTGAGGAGAGCTGTGCCAAATGACATAAGCTGTGCTGCTACCCAGTATGCCAGGGTGCTGAGGAAGCCATTCATAAAGACTTACTCAAGGGCAAAGCTATGTCATTCTTAATGGTTTAGCTGACCCTAGGCCGTCTGGGGTCACTTCTAAAAGAGCAAAATGAGAATCACGTTAGGGCTTAAGAACCTATAAATATTCTTTATGAGGAAAACTCTTCTAGGGCATTAGCTGTACTAATTCCAGGCGAATGGAGAATGAACTAGAGCAATGAGCTTCTAAAATCCATCACAGAGATGTTCTTAGAAACTAAGAACATTGGGGAGAAAAAATATTTTCAATATTTTCAGGAACCAAAAAGTCTTTGTGTACCCTATGAATCTGAACTTCAGCAGCAGAATGAATGACCTAGGAAGATATTTGTGTAACCTACAGAGTAGGTTATAACTACTAGATAGTTTATATGATATATGATTCAAGGCTATATTTCTGTATAGTATATTTATATTTGTATTTACTGCTCGGTATCATGTATATATTACACTTTTATACAGTATAATTTAAAACAATGGTCTCCAACTAGTGATGCAATTCAGTTGTTTCTATCCGGTTCGGGCGAATCGGTAGCACTGGTGGCGGGAGGCTCCGCCCACCCGGATGTCATTACGTCCTGTTTTTGACACTCTGGGCATGCGCGGAGGTGGCATGTGCGAGCTCACATTTGCAAACCAGTAGCAAAGATAAGTTGATTTCACTTTTGTCTCCAACCTTCAAGGCTTGGCGGTCCGGAAGAGTGAGCCACAGTGGCGCAGTGGTTAGAGTGCAGTAGTGCAGGCTACTTCCGCTGACTGCCAGCTGCCTGCAATTAGGCAGTTCAAATCTCACCAGGCTCAAAGCTGACTCAGCCTTCCATCCTTCCAAGATGGGGAAAATGAGGACCCAGATTGTTGGGGCCAATATGCTGACTCTGTGAAATGCTTGGAGAGGGCTGTAAAGCACTGTAAAGCATTATATAAGTCAAAGTGCTATGGCTATTGCTAAAACAATGGTCCCCAACTTTCCAGGCTTGGTGGCCTGGCAGGTGGGAGGAGAGAGAGAATGGTTCCGTGTGAGTAGTAGGTGTGCATACAAGTGGGCACAGCTCCATTTGAGCAAGCGGCAGACATGCACCCGCTCACACAAGTGGAGCTAAGTGTGTGAGCACACATGCCCACCGCTCATGCATGTGGAGCTGAATGTGTGAACAGCTCACACACCACTTGCACAGCCCGGTTCTAAATGGGCTATGACCCAATAGTGGGCCACCTGGAGGTTGGGGGTCCCTGATTTAAACTATACTGTATAAGGATGTTGATATAAGATATATATTCACATACACATCCATAGGCAAATCACATAGATGAAAATGACTACTGAATGAAGCAGGGGTGAAATCCAGCAGGTTCTGGAGAACCGGTAGTGCAAGTTTTGAGTAGTTCAGAGAACCAGTAGCAGAAATTTTGAGTAGTTCAGAGAACTGGCAAATGCCACCTCTGGTTGGCCCCAGAGTGGGGTGGGAATGGAGATTTTGCAGTATCCTTCCCCTGCCACACCCACCAAGCCACGCTCACCAAGCCACACCACACCCACCAAACCACGCCCATAGAACTGATAGTAAAAAAAAAAATAGAATTTCACCACTGGAATGAAGGATAATGATTCTTGCCCATTGCGTTTCCAAAATGTTCTACCATCTTCAGCAAGGACTGATATTCCACCACCTATGAAAGAAGTTATCCGATCATCTATGGAGCTTTCCAGTCACCCAGGTCATGGTTGTCCCAAAGGTGCTTTTTCAAGAGACATCTGGACTTTCTTTGTTTTTCCTTGAAGACATTTCCCTTCTCATCCAAGAAGCTTCAGCTAAAGAAGCTTCTTGGATGAGAAGCGAAATGTCTTCAGGGAAACACAAAGACCAGTTGCCTTTCCAAAAAGCACCTTTGGGATAAAATGATCCGATCTAAATTGAGAAAAAGCTAATCAGCAATCCTCAATGAAAACTCATGTGATCTCTGGTAATGACTTTTTCTTCCCCAGCGTATTTACACATGGGTGACTTTGCAATCTGCTCTCAACTCTTCTAAAGTATCAGTGTCGAGTGTCACTAACTTGTCAACTGACACGAACGTGTCAAGACTGGGACAATATTTGCCCTTCTACACTCTCCTGACCCTGCAGCTATTGCTCCAGAATTTCTCAAAGATCTTGCGATAGGCATTCAGTCCCTTTATCAGCAAGCTTCTTTGGTATCCTGAAGGATGCAGTCTATCTGGCCTTGAAGATTCATGCTCATTCAAAGTAAATTGATTAAACCAGAGTAAGAAAATATCTAATTGAAACTTTAATCCTGCCCATTCATTGAGTTTTTCCCAACGGCCTGATGGACTTCTGTTTCATCTTGCTGCTTAATAAATGTTGAGTAGTTCTATCTTTTATTTTGTCAGTGTAGGTGTTCCAAAGAGCATCCAAAAGTAAATCAGAGTCCAAGGCAAAGCATTGCTCAAAGTTCCAATTTATTAAGAGAGTCATGTTGGCACATCTGGGAAAACCTGAATCTGAAGGCTTCCCAGTTTTCCCTACCTAATTGAAAGATGCTGGCAGTTCCACCCATCCAGTTCCAGCCAGGTGCTGAGGTGCAGAGACAAATGATGACCTTGGCTTTCTAGAAAGAATTTTGTTATGGCTACATACCATCTAACTCCGTACAATCCCCCTCCCATTTTCCCACAAAAGAAAATGCATAGACTAATAGAAAGTGTGGCAAGCCAAAGACCTAGAAGAAAAGATGGCTGCAGGCCTGACAGAAAGGGCTTTGGGATTCCTATTATGCCTCTGCCTGAAGGAGGTAAATTTTTGTTATGTAGAATAGACTGGCCCAGGCTTAATGGCCCATTGACAAAGGTGGTGGTGGTGTTGAGTTTCTGCTTCCCTTTTAGGGGAAATATTCTGCCCTTTTAATATTTCCTAAAGTATCTCATTCTCCTAGGAGAGGGGTGGGTGCTAACTTCCTACAGTAGCTACAACCCATTCTCAGATTTACCGTATTTTTCGGAGTATAAGACGCACCATGTTTCCTCAAAAAAAGAGGCTGAAAATCTGGGTGCGTCTTATACACTGAATACAGCATTTTTTTGCCACCCAAAACCCTGCCCCCTTCACCAAAATGGCCGTGCATAGATTTTAGGAGGCTTTCAGAGAGCTCCTGGGGGCTTGGGAAGGCAGAAATGAGCAAAAAATGGGCTGTTTTTTTTCTCAATTTTGCCCCTACCCCAGTCCCCAGGAGCACTCTATAACCCTCTAAAGGCCCATTGACAAAAAATGGGCCCATTTTTGTGAAAAACGGGTCATCTTTTGCTCATTTTGGGCCCCTCCCACCTCCCAGGAGCATTCTACAAGCCTCCTAAAGGCTATTCATGAAAAACGGGCCCATTTTTGCGAAAAACGGGCCATTTTTGGGAGGTTTGAGGAGTGCAAAAACCTTTTTTAAAAAATTTGCCTCTTCAAAACCCTGTTGCTTCTTATACTCCGATGTGTCTTATATGCCGAAAAATACGGTAGCTTTTCGCTAACATTTCTGTAGTTTGGGATGAGCTTCCTTGGTGATTTTGTCTCTAAATTTCACCTCCAATTTGTCCCATCCCCCTTTTTCCCAGATTTTCACAAAACCTTTTTTGCACATAAGGTCCCAATTTCTCTGCTTCCCTTTCTGTTAAATAGATATTTCGTGATTGAGCCCTCCTGTTTGGGAAGGAGTTGATTTTGGTGAGAAAGCAGTTGTTGCAGAAAATAAAGTGGAATGAAAAGACTGGCTTGAAAAAAAACAAACCAAAAACAAAGGAAAAACATGCTTAGCCTAAAAAGAGAGTACAGTTTAGCCCTAGGGATTGTTCCATTTTAAAACTGCACTTCCGGGCACTTCTGTGAATGGATGAGAAGCTTTAGTGAGACATAAAAACAAACTTGATGTTGTGTATGAGTGACACCGCCACTTTAGAATTACTGACTGTGCCACTTCTTTTCCTAATACTTATCAAAGTTGTCAATTCATGCTTTGCACAGTCCAAATACTTTTATATTTGCTGCAGGAAAGATGAAGATGGACTAGTCAGCAGTATACACTCTGCCAGACTTTTAACTGTAAACTGAATGGCTTACATTCATGCATCATATTAAATCAGGATGTTAATCAGTGGAACAGCTTGCCTCCAGAAGTTGTGAATGCCCCAACACTGGAAGTCTTTAAGAAGATGTTGGATAGCTATTTGTCTGAAACGGTATAGGGTTTCCTGCCTAAGCAGGGGGTTGGACTAGAAGACCTCCAAGGTCCCTTCCAACTCTACTATTGTATTATTGTATTATTATTAATCATGGTTTAGTGAACAAACCAGAATGGGCATCTGACATGTCATGATCCTAAGCCAAGAGTTTGCAACCTTAAACACTCAAAGAGCCACAAAGGGCCTAACCAGAACACACACACACACCACTCAATTCTGGAGCTGACCGGAAGTCTGGTTCCCCCACCATAGAGTCTCCTCCTAGCACAGCATCCTTTTTCCTCTACCTGTCCTAACCGAAAGCCCTATCAATTGTGGAGCTGACTGCAACAAGGAACTGCAGCAGAGGGTTGAAAGAGCCACATGTGGCTTCAGAGCCGCGAGTTGCTGACCCCTGTCCTAAGCTATCATGGCTGGGTTTGCCATATTACAAAAACAAAATCCCAACTCTCTTTTAGCTTAACTGTGTGAACAGGACTAGAATTCTGCTCTTAATGCAGTCTCCTATACTTTGGGCCATATTTCTCAACCTTGGCAGTTGAAGATGTGTGGTGTGGACTTCTACTCCCAGAATTTTCCAGCCAACCATTATGCTGGCTGGGGAATTCTGGGAATAGAAGTCCACACATCTGAAAATTGCCAAGGTTGAGAATTGCTGGTTTAAGTTCAGGATATTGGAAATTAATTTATGTTTAAATGAGCCTTTGTCCCCATATACTTTGCATCATGCTGATATCACCAGTGGAGAAGTCCAATCAGGGGTGGGTTGCTGCTGGCAAAACTGCTGGTTTGGTGCGCATACATTTTTTGTGTGCGCATGCATGCTTCACTCACACACACACTAGGCGCACGCTCCGCATGCGTGCGCATATGCACAACAAATAGGTCTGCGCATGTGCAAAACGTAAATTTTTTTAAAAAAATTGTGCAAAGAAAATTGTTCTGCGCAGAAGCAAAAATCAAGATGGCGCCGCTGTATGAGAACCGATTCAGGGGCGTGGCAGGCCTGAGTCGCTGCCAGCTCCAGCGACCCAGGCCGCCAAACCACTAGCGGTTCGGTTGAACTGGTCCAAACCGGTAGGAACCCACCTCTGAGTCTAATGTGAGGATTACAGTACAGGTAGTCCTTGACTTACAACAGTTCATTTAGTGACCATTTTTCCACACTTATGACTGCTGCAGCATCCCCCTGGTCACATGATCAAAATTCAGATGTTTGGTAACATCATATTTACGAGAATTACAGTGTTGATGTGATCACCACCTGCAACCTTCTGACAAGCAAAATCAATGGGGGAAATCAGGTTCACTTAACAATAGTGTTACTAACTTGATAACTGCAGTGATTCCCTTAATAAATGTGGCAAGAAAGGTCATGATATGGGGCAAAATTCGCTTAGTGACATAAATTTTGGACTGAATTGTGGTCATAAGACAAGGAGTACCTGCATTGGTTTATCTCAGTCCTATCTAGAAATGCCAACCACTTAAAATCTGGCAATTATAGGATAGTATAACTTCTCTAAATTCTTCTGAGCTATTAAGACTTTTAAGATATGCTCTACGTCTTATCAATCTACACATGGGATGTTCGTTGATTGTATTTCATTCCTACAATGCTTCCATCAAAAGTTCATCTTTTCTCCTTTCCTTTCCCTCTTCCAAAAGTCAAGCCATCCTCTCCAACCAGTTTTTAGCAGGAGTGAACTAAGGGTTGTTTTTTTTTTTTCTTTCTGTCCACTCTGCCAAGTTTTTCAACTTGATACCATCAGGGTCCACTAAATTATATTATGCTATTTTAGGAGCATTGTTTATTGGCTTGAAGCTCTGGCCAGAAATACAACATAAAAATAAACATTAAGATAGTATCGTTGGATCAAAGCGTATGTACTAAATCTGGATGAAGGCAGTTGTAGATCAAACGCCATTGCGAAGTTGTAATATAGAAATGGCTTTTCCGAAGATGGGGAAGCTGATTGCATCCAGATTTATATGTTTCTCACGATGTTGCCAATCAGTACAGTCACAGGTTGGCTGCTGGGGGTTTGCAGGGGTTCGGGACAACCTCTAGCTAAGATTCTGTGCAGTTCAGAGAACCCCCAAATCCCATTCCTGGCTGGCTCCTCCCACCCCACCTCTCCCCTCCCAGGAGTCCCCACGCGGCCCATTTTGGATGCAGGTAAGCGCAGAGGCTCAGGAAGGGTGAAAAACTGGCCTACTGGACCCGGCCTGTTTTGAGCCTCCAGAGGGCCTCTGGAGCCTGGGGAAGCTGTTTTGGCCCTCCCAGAGGCTCGAGCAAAGCCTCTGGAGCCTGGGGAGGGCAAAAACTCCCCTCCCCACCGCCGTAATGCAGGAGGCTGACTAGGCCACACCCACCCAGCAACCGGGCAGGGAACCCCTTGCTAAAATTTTTGAAGCCCACCCCTGGTTACCGTCTCTGAGCAGCTTTCAATCCTACACTCGGTGAATTGGATTCAAACCATTCAAAATCAAAAGCAAGCAGGGTAAGAACCAAACACTGCGACCCAAGATTATAATAAAGTATTCATAGGCTGAGAAACAACTGTGAAATGATAATAAAAACCCATTGAACTGCAGGATCTGTCTCAATTTGTCTCTACTGTCAAAAATCCAGGTTTAATCGCTTTGTAAATCCCAACAGGGTGATCCAATTATAATCAACAGGCAACATTATTACATTATCTCTACACCCCCCAGAGACTCTGATTGGAAAATCAGAAGAGTCAGTCCTCCACATACACAGTGAAAAATCTCTTCCGCAAGAGAATTTAAGCTCAGTGTGGTGTAGTGATTAAAGTGAGGAAATAATGGAGGAGATCCAGGTTGAAATCCATCCTTAGAGACAGAAGGTTATTGATGAGTTTGGACAAGATTCCCTTTCTCTCTTCCTCTCTCCCTCCCTCCTTCCCCTCCCCCTCTCAGCAGAATACAGGTAGTCCTCAACTTATAGCAGTTCATTTAATGACCATTCAAAAAGTGACATGACTATTTTTTTACACTTATACCCAGAGGTGGTATTCAACCAGTTCAGACCAGTTTGCCCGAACTGGTAGCCATAGAGCCACCCCGGCTCTATGGCATCCCATTTAGGCCCCTTTTCCCCCAAAAGCACATGTGTGGGAAGCTATGCGCATGCCCAGAGGGTGCTCACATTTGCGAACTGTAGAGAAGATAAGTGCTTGTTAACATTGCAGCATCTCCATGGTCACATGATCAAAATTCAGACGTTTGACACCTGGCATGATCTGGTGGGCATGTGATCACCTTTTAGGACCTTCTGAGAAGGGAAGTTAATGGGGAAGTCAGAGTCATTTGAGTCAGGGAGAGCAATCAACCAACGGAACAGATGTTGCCTTCAGAAGTTGAGAGAGCTTCATCACTGGAAGCTTTCAACCGTTTTTCCCTGAAAATAAGACAGGGTCTTATTTTCTTTTGACACCCCCCCCCGTAATAAGCACTTGGCCTTATTTTCGTGGAGGTCTTATTATTTTTGAGGTGCAGGGGGCGGCAAGCGTGGTCACCTCATGGCTGCTGATGTGTTGCAATATTTTTGAGGAGGGCTTATTTTTGGGGGAGGGCTTATTTTAGCGCATGTGTTCAAAAGCTCGATTGGGCTTATTATTCAGGGAGGTCTTCTTTTCAGGGAAACGGGTAAGAAGAGACTGGAATGCCATCTGTCAGAAATGATGTAGGGTCTCCTGCTTTGACAGGGGTGGGGGGTTGGACTAGATGACCTACAAGGTCCCTTCCAACTCTGTTAATCTGTTAAATCAACAGTACAACCATGTTACTAACTTCCTTGTTGATGTGAACCCCAAACGGTTGTGAATGTCATCTCCTGAAAAACAAAGCATGGTTTGTGTGAAAGCACGATCGTTCATGATGATTAAATCATATGATTACGAACAGTGATTCAGGATCTACTCCAAGTGACAAAGAATGCGAATGCCAAGTAAAGTCTTACTTTGAAGAGCGTTTGAGATCTGGACTCTTAAATTCTTCAGATTGCTCCAGAAAATGCCAGCCTTTCTGAATCCAGGAGCGCTACTCTATTTGACCCTCCTGCAAAACAACCCTTGCCAGGGTCACAGCTCAAGTTTCAGAGCTGAAGCAGTAAACACACTTGGTACTGTTTGCTGTTCCTTGTGAAGAGGTCTTGGCACCTGTCTCACGTTGCTTTGAGCCAGTTCCTGAGGGCGGCCTTGCCAAGTGCCTGTTCCCTTCAGGCCAATCAGATAGTTCAATCAAACTCTCCCCAGTCCAGAGCAGCTGTGTGTCTATGTGTGTATATGTTGTATATGTGTGTGTGTGTGTGTGTGGCTCTTGGCCCCTGGCTCCTTTCCCATTGCTGAGTTGGCTCAATAAAACTTGGTTGATACAAAGAATTGCCAGTGGCTTCTGAAACAGCCATAGAAATATTCTTTTTGGAAATAGTTCCGTTGCTTTATTCTTGGGTCCAACAATTTAATTGATCCATGCAGAAATCTCTTAATCCTCTTCAAGGATTGAAGTTACACCTCAGGCTCTCCCAGTAGAAAATTAGGTTGCCTTAATGTTTCCTCCCCAAAATTATTTTTAAAAAATTCTTGTGAGAATCAAGCTAGCAAGGAAAAGAGATAGGATAATGTTTTTCAGATTTGATCTCATCTCCCTGTTTTAAGGAAGAAGTTTGAGCGAGAGGGTTTTTTTCCCCAGTAATGTAATAATTTTATTTATTTATTAAATGTATTTGCCGCCCATCTAGTTTCAAAGGGATTTAATATCCCTTTACAAGCTACGGTGTTCTTGGTCCCCATAATCTCAGTTACATCAACCCACAGCAAAGTAAGATAGACGGATATTATAGACTAAGATTATCACAAATGCACTCTATATAGAGCTGCATTAAGTCTTATTTTCACAAATGCTTCATAAACATTTTATAATCAGGGCTACTAATCATGTTATGCTTATGTTATTAACCACTTTCAGAGTCAACCTAAGCATTCCATTATTTGGGGAAAGAAACTGTATGATTTTTAGGGTTTAGGCTGAGGTTAATTTTTCTTGAGGTTTGTTCTCCATTCTGTCTCCAAAACTTCTAATATTTGTACAGGTGAATAAAATACTGTACTGAGAAGGTAGAATAACAAAGTTGGAAGGACCTTGGAGGTCTTCTAATCCAATCACCTGTTTGAGCAGGAGGTCCTATATCCATGATGGCGAACCTATGGCATGTGTGCCACAGGTGGCATGCGGAGCCCTCTCTGCGGGCACGCAAGCTGTTGCCCCAGCTCAACTCTTTTGTGCATGTGCACTTGCTTCCTGCCGGTGGCTGGTTTTCAGGTCTCTACCATGCATTCGTGGGGAGCGGGCTCATGTGGGTGACGCGCATGCATGTGGCAGGGCGTACTTGCATGTGTGGGGGTGGGACACACACACATTCATGGGGTGGAGTACACACGGGGGGGTGCATGCACGTGGGGCAGGCAGGGGGAGCATGGTGGGGTCACACGTGCATGCATGGGGGTGGGGAGAGCACGGAGGGGTCATGCGCACATGCATGGGGAGCGGGAGGAACATGGGGGTGTCACGTGTGCATTACACTACGGGTGCACTTGCACGATGACAAAAAGGTTAGCTATCACTGCCCTATACCATTACAGACAAGTCACTGTCCAATCTCTTCTTAAAAGCCTCCAGTGTAAGGCACCCACAACTTCTGAACTTGTGTGTTCTCTCAAGTGATGTTATCTATCTATCTATCTATCTATCTATCTATCTATCTATCTATCTATCATCTATCTATCTATCTATCTTCCTATCTACCTTCCTATCATCTGTCAGTCAGTCTGCCTGCCTATCTATCTATCTATCTATCTATCTATCTATCTATCTATCTATCTATCTATCTATCTATCTATCATCTATCTATCTATCTATCTATCTATCTATCTATCTATCTATCTATCTATCTACCTACCTACCTACCTACCCATCTTCTATTTATCATCTGCCTGCCTGCCTGCTGCCTATCTATCTATCTATCTATCTATCTATCTATCTATCTATCTATCTATCTATCTATCTATCTATCTATCTATCTATCTTCCTACCTACCTAACTACCTACCTACCTACCTACCTACCCACCCACCCACCCACCTATCATCTGTCTGTCTGTCTATCTGCCTTCCTGCCTGCCTGCCTGCCTATCTCTCTCTCTCTCTCCCTACCTACCATATATCTATCATCTGTCTGTCTGTCAGTCTATCTTGCCCCTGTCTAGAGCAGAAAAAAAATCAACTCCATTTAAGTCCCTACAGAACTTCTCAGAATGAAACCTTCTCATAAAGCCATTTTAGCAGCAATCCACTAAAATCAAGCGGCATTATCTCCTAGCCATTACAAGGTGGGGAATGCATTTGAAATTAGCCAGGTCCCTGTAATATTTGTGGCTGAAATGTTTGTCTGGCTGCCAACTGCTGGGCTCCATTCTTTTTGGCAGCTACCCTGGCTGAGAGAAGCATGTTTGTGAGTTGTTTACTCTGTGGTGTGCACTCTTGACTTCTGTTTCCCATTGATGGGAGTTTTTAGCTGGTGAATGGAATCTGACCTCCTTGTGACTTTGCAAATATATATTTTTTAAAAATCGGATTGCAAGTCAGATGTGAAAGCAGACTTCAAGCATTAACTGAAATGCTTGTTTCCCAAAGACTCCGTATGTCCCTGTCAAATGCTATTGTTTTAAGAGATATGGACTGATGTGTGTTCCAGGCTATCGGCTGCTAACAGTGAATTCAGATTTCTAGCCAAGTGCAAAACTTTTTTTTAATGTCCCAAGAAAAGGAAAAGGCTTTGGGAAAAGGAAAAGGCTTTGGGAAAGGGTGGGGTGGTTAGAAAATAGGCCACACCAGAAGAGTGACAGCACAGTTAGAAAAGTAGCTGCAAGCCAAACAATTTTACAATTAATAAGTCAAAATTCTCTAATATCTTTCCTAGAATTAACCACCACATATCAGGTTAGGAGTGGTCTGAATATCCACGACAGAATTTTTTTTTTAAGCCTGAAGTTTGATTAGATGCTTCTACTCCAAAATATTGTGCCTCGCAGTCCTCTTTGTCTTCCCACCTGAAGTGCACATTCAATATTTGAATATTTTCTTAGGGTCCACATTGAGAGTGAATGAGGAGATCCAATTGACTGCTATTCTTCTTTTAATAGGATTCTGGAAAAACTGATATTTGTTTTGCCCCCTATCGTCTTGAGAACTTGTTGGAATAACCTATGCTGGAACGAAAATCGCATTATTTAAACTTCTAATATATTACACGGTTGCCAAATGGATGTGAATCTTTCCCTCCTCTGGGTTTGAGCTATTTTTTCTATTGGGCTTGAGAAATTGAACAATGGTGCTCTTAAGAGAAAGGCCCTTATAAGACTAATTTATTGATTGTTAAGTTTAGTTGATATGCCTTCATCCAAAGAGGTCATATAATGCCAATGCCCCCTTCCCTCATTTTCCATTTTCAAAGTAATTGCCATGTCAAAATTGAGTAAAAATTTGATCCCGTATAATTTAGTATCTGAAATGGCTCTATGGCAGTGGTTCTCAACCTTCCCAATGCCACCACCCTTTAATACAGTTCCTCATGTTGTGGTGACCCCCAACCATAAAATTAGTTTCTTGGTTCCTAATACCATGGAAAATATGTGTTTTCCGATGGTTTTAGACGACCCCTGTGAAAGGGTCGTTTGACCCCCAAAGGGGTCCCGACCCACAGGTTGAGAACCACTGCTCTATGGGGTTTTTTAACTAGATTTCCCAAGTCCTTGGGTGCTTCTTGATGTGCCCATCTAAAATAAGCTTGTTGTACTATCATGGCTGTCATTTTAATTTTTGGGCCATGCTGTAGGATATTTAGCACCCACCCCTCTCCTAGAAAAATGAAATATCCTGGGAAATATTGAAAAGGTAGAATATTATATTTCCCTGGATCAGTAATGGAGAAACATGTTTTTTAAGGTAGGAAGCAGACTCACTCTTAATAGCCCCCACCTTTCAATGAGCCATTAAAATGCCTGAGCTAGTCTAGTCTACATAACAAGATAGGATTAACCCTCTACAGAAACCCACCACATGGCATCTGGGAACTCAACCAAGCTTGGGACACAAAAGACACACAACCTACAAAGTTAGCTAAGACTCTGGGAGTCTGACAACCAATCAGAATACATTTCTTGCACAGGAACAGGAAACAGAGAGGTGAGGCTGAACAGAGAGTATAAAAAACCCCAAGAACTCTCAGCAAGCCCCTTTTCCTTTTTTTTCTTCTTCACCCAACATCTGGAAGCACATGATCCCACTTTTCTGTTCAGGAGCTCAAGTCATGTGATCGTCTCCACCATTAAAACCATCTTTCCAAGCAGCCTCCATGTTTCCAGTGTCTTTTTCCCCACTTGGAACTGAATCCAGAAGGACATTTCTTCCAACAATGCTAGGTAGACACTCGTTCCCAGTTAAGGCCGTTGGCACCAACTATCAAAAGGAACTGTGCGGTTATGTCATCTCCTCCTCCTAAGTGAATTGTCAGTGGAAAAGAAGAAAGACAGTGAAGGTGGTTTGAGAATGTATGATAAGCCCAAGTAGCACTGGGCTGCATCTGACAATTCCCGTAAAAAATTGGTGATTGAAATACAAACATTTTCTGATCTTCAACCTACAACTATTTGTTAACTAGCTCTTTGAACAGCGCTGGAAAAAAAGTGACGGATGACCATTTTTCACATTTATGACCATTGCAGCAACCCCACAATCATGTGATCAAAATTTGGACCTTTGGCAACTGGCGTATATATTTAGGACAGTTGCAGTGACCTGGCATCAGGGGTGGGTTGCTGCGGCATTACCGCCAGTTCGGTACGCGCAAATGCACGTGCACATTTGCTAATAAAAAGGTCTGTGCATGCGCAAAACCTTAAAAAATGGGGAAAATACATTTTTGCTATGAAAACTGTTCTGCGCATGTGCAGAACCTAAAAACAAGATGGCGGCACCATAGGAGAACCAGTTTGGGGTCGTGGCAGGCCTGGGTCACTGCCGGTTCCAGCAACCTAGGTTGCCAAGTTACTACCGGTTCAGCCGAACCGGTCCAAACCGGTAGGAACCCACCTCTGCCTGGGATCATGTGATGACCTTTTATGACCTTGTGACAAGCGAGGTCAAGGGGGAAGCTAGCTTCATTTAACAGTGTAATATGTTACTACGGCAGTGGTTCACATAACAGCTGCAGCGAGAAAGGTCACAAAATGGGCCCAAACTCACTTAACAACTGCCTTGGTTAGCAATGGAAATTTTGGACTCAATATGTTGAGGACTACTCGTATGAGTACTGTACAGTATTGTACAATAAAAGGCTTATATGAAGCACCTTATCAGTGGCTTATCAATGTCTGCCTTCACATATTCCATGGTTTGCAAGCTTAAGCCATGTTTCGCAATAACGCACTAGACAGAGCAGTGATTCCCAACCTGGGCAACATTGAGATGTGAGACTTCAACTCCCAGAATTCTGGGCTATGGCAATACTGGCTGAGGAATTTGAGGAGTTGAAAACTATCCATCTCACCATTGCCAGAGTTGAGAAACATTGTGCTAGAATAGGGGCGTCAAACTCAAGGCCCCAGAGGCCAGATCCGGTCTGTGGGGTGCTTAGATATGGCCAG
This sequence comes from Natrix helvetica, assembly GCF_964273705.1. Classification (NCBI taxonomy): domain Eukaryota; kingdom Metazoa; phylum Chordata; class Lepidosauria; order Squamata; family Natricidae; genus Natrix; species Natrix helvetica. The sequence continues at coordinate 85,282,366 of NC_138551.1, forward strand.
CAGGACCTCCCTGGAAACAGTGAAAGACTGGCCTGCAATGCCTCTGTTAAGTCCTCGACCTGCGACAGGTCCTGAAGTCCTCGACTTACGATCGGCCGCAGGTCCTCGACTTACGACTGACAGCCGGCAACAGCCAAGATGTGCCTGATTGGCTAAGGCACGGCTGGCTGAGCGTGGGCTGCCAGAAGCCTTCCTATTGGGCGCCTGCTTGACAGCTGAGTATAAATAGCTGTCAAGCAGGGCAAGCCTCATTCTTCTTGCTAACTACCGTTGTATTGTTGCTTCCGTTCTGAATAGACGTATTAACTTACCTCAGCCGCCTCACGTTTTGTCCATCTCCCAATCCACTAAAGCTTCTGCCAGGGAAAATGGAGGTCGGGAGGGCTGTGGGCGGCCCTCCCAAACTCCATTTTCCCTGGCAGAGTGTTACAGGAGGCCACTGCCACCAAAAATGGAGCCCAGGAGCCCATTTTTGCTGGCAGAGCACTTGGGCCATCACCGGCACCCCTGACACAAGTGATGTCAAGCTGGCCACGGCCCCTGGTCATGCCCACCCTGTCATCCCAAGGTCAAACACAACCCTGATGCGGCCCTCAATGAAATCGAGTTTGACACCCCCGTACTAGAAGGACCAGTAGCCTGACTGTATTTATCATGGCTTCTTACATCTTAGGTTTTAAGGATAGATAACGGAGTAGGCAAAAGTGTGCAGGGTTGTTTACATATATTTATCCTGCCTATAAAGTGCACCTGAAATCTGATATAACAATGTTAGCATAGAGGAATCTGTCTGGTTGGTCTGGCTTCAGATGCTTATTTTACCTGGTTCTTCAATGAGTTATTCCTTGGCAGATTTAAACAGAAAGAGAAATAATGACTCACAAAATAAACAGAAGCAATAATTCTTGGTTTCAAGGGGGTTCCCGTGTTGAGAAATGTATTTGAAAATAATTAATTTTCTTCTTAGACACCACATCATCATTCATGCTGTACTTCCCCAAGCACTCTGTCAGTTTGCTTCCACAATCTCTGAGTTTACATTTCTTGGAATCAACATAGTTTTAATTATTTTTTCAAATGCTTATCTATCCTTTGTTCTCTTCACATTGACCACAAACCTTCAAAAATTTATTTAATATAGTGCTGTTTTCCATAGGGAAGCTAAATAGTATCTCAGCCAAGGTAGTGTTGTGGCCCACCAGCAGCCAGCAGAGCTGGCAGCAGATTCGGACAGTGAGGAGGTTGGGGAGGAACCTGGGCCAGTCCTGGAGTCTGGGGAAGGCTCTGATGAGGGCTCTGTGTTGGAGGCAGAGAGGGGGTCAGAGCCATGTGCCAGCTATCAGCTGCCTTCAGAGGCAGACATCAGTGAGGCAGAAGAACAGCTGGAGCCTGTTCCCAGGGTGCGCATGCGTAGAGTTGCCAGATGAAGGGAACAACTAAAGAACAGAGGTCGACTTGGGAGTAAAGCCACAGGTGGACGATTAATGGCCCCTCCAAGAGGACATAAAAGAGAAGTGAAAGGGGAGTGGAGTTTGCAGGAGACAATTAGTTCGCTTCATTGGTTCGTGCAGATATCGGCCTGTCAGCTCTCCAAGCCAGATAAAGCCTGTGACTGTAAATCCTCCCCTGAAAGACTTTGTTGGATGTGAATGAGAAGAATTCACAGTAAATTAATAAAAGGGATTTTGGTTGGGACGAGGAGTTTGCATCATGCTCTTGGGAAGCCTAGGTTAGAAAATGTAGACTGACCTAAATTAATAGAGCCAGGTTTTCTTTTGTTTTTATAACTAACCTACCTTTCATTTAGGATTTATTCTGATGATAACTCTAAATCTGGTTCTAACCCAAATGTAAACAGCAAAAATGAGCTGAGAAATATAGTTTGGGTTCTTTAAATTTTAGAATGACTTCCTTTAGAAGTTACTTCAGACTTATTTTATAAGAAGTGAAGCCTTTTCTGGATCTAAAACTGAAAAGTCTCTCTTGAGCTTTTTTTTTAAATGTGACTTGGTGGACAGTGCTGTCACACATTTTTGTAATTTGCTGACGATTAAATTGGATAAATAAATGTATGGTGGGTGTCCGCAGGGGAGAATTGGGAAAAATCAGAGGTGTTAGTTGGTTCAGACCGGTTTGGATGAACTGTGAGTGGAGATTGCGGGTGGCCGCCCACATGCCCCCGCTCTATGCTGTTCTATCTAGCCATGTTTTTGAGGCCGGGTATATGCGTAGAAGGTGAGAATGTGCAAAGGCCGGGTGCATGCACAGAGGTTGTGAGCATGTGCAAGTGAGCACATGCGTGGGGGATGAACGGTGGTAAAAATAAGTGAAACGCACCGCTGGGTACAATGTCAAGATTATTACAGTGGCATGATTGAAGTCTCATACTTTGGTGTACATAACATCCTTGCCCATACTTGCAATGGGTAGTATTGCCATTAAGATGCCACAGCCACTATCTAGACCTTTTTAAACCTTTCCTTTTGATGCCATTTACATACATACAATAGCAGAGTTGGAAGGGACCTTGGAGGTCTTCTAGTCCAACCCCCTGCCTAGGCAGGAAACCCTATAGTATAGGGCAGGGGTGTCCAAACTTGGGAATGTTAAGACTTGTGGACTTCAACTCCCAGAATTCCCCAGCCAGCCATGCTGGCTGGGGAATTCTGTGAATTGAAGTCCACAAGTCTTAACGTTCTCAAGTTTGGACACCCCTGGTATAGGGCCTATACCATTTCAGACAAATGGCTATCCAACATCTTCTTTAAGACTTCCAGTGTTGGGGCATTCACAACTTCTGGAGGCAAGCTGTTCCACTGATTAATTGTTCTAACTGTCAGGAAATTTCTCCTCAGTTCTAAATTGCTTCTCTCCTTGATTAGTTTCCACCCATTGCCTCTTGTTCTACCCTCCGGTGCCTTGGAGAATAGTTTGACTCCCTCTTCTTTGTGGCAACCCCTGAGATATTGGAACACTTTTCATAGATCTAAATAAGAGCTACAGAACTCATGGCCCCAATCCCATCTCAATCCTCGAAAGCCTTAGATACAATGCAGGGGTGGTTCTGGCTTCTGTTACTGCCAGTTTACTCCGGGGTGCGCTGCGGGTGCGCGCGCACTTGATGCGTTCTATGTGCGCATGCACAGTAGTAAACAATGTGAGCAAAAGCAAAAAATAAGATGGCGGCATCTATAGAACCGGTTCGGGGGGTGTCCAGCCGACTTAGTACCTACTCAGCCGAACCTGTCCAAACAGGTAGGAATCCACCTCTGATACAATGCCTATAAATGCCTCCAAAACTTGACACCAGACTGACATTCTTAAGGTGATAAAAGAAGAAAAATAATAACTGAGGAACAATCATATTTATTATATTGAAGTAATTTAGCATACGGGTAGTCCTCGACTTACAACTACAACTGAGCCCAACGTTTCCGTTGCTAAGCGAGACAGTTGTTAAATGGGTTTTGCCCCATTTTACGACTTTTCCTTCCCCAATTATTAGGTGAATCCCTGCCGTTGTTAAGTCAATCTGGCTTCCCAGTCTGACTTTGCTTATCAGAAGCTCACAAAAGGGGATCACATGACCCCAGGACACTGCGACCGTCATAAATATGAACCAGCTGCCAAGCATCTGAATTTGGATCACCTGACCATGGGGAGGATGCATCGGTTGTAACTGTGAAAAACGGTCGTAACTCACTTTTTTCAGTGCCATTGTTGTAACTTCGAGCGGTTCCTGAACGAATGGTTTTACAGGACTATCTGTATTTGCTTTAATCTATTTGAGTTAATATATAATCATTGATAAAATAAAGCCAATGTTTAATTTTGTCTCCATCCTACCCATTTCTTTACTCTGGTCCTGCCTGGACTGGAGTCGCAAGTGTGCCAGTCCAAGCCTGAGTATTACGCCTGGATCTAAAAAACATTGCCTCTTCCTGGTGACTACATTGTTAATCATGCCTTTAAACTTGCAGCAAGCTACAGGCAGTGAAATCCTACCAATTGTTCTACCCTGATAGTGTGCCTTGCAAATTATCTGACCCTTTGTTTCCCATCTGGCTCGGAAGAGGCAGTTCTCCTTTCCTTTGATTTCAATCTGGAATTTCCCGCCGGAGTTCAACCTGATGACTTTGCTTAAACCACTTTATCAGAGTCATCAGATTCAGTTTCCCTTCCTTGGGTCAATTCAGAGTTTTAACCATATGCAAATGGGCATTGCTCCCAAGGACTTCAAAATAGTCTCCTGAGAAAGTTGCTTTCATTGTAAAGCTATTACTTTACAATAGCTATTACTATTCTCATTGTAAAGCTATTACTATTCTCTTTCTTTCACAAGGAAGAAACTACTGCTTAGTCTAGTGAAGAGAAGGACCAGGGGAGACATGATATCAGTGTTGCAGTATTTGAGGGGCTGCCACAGAGAAGGTGGGGGGAAGCTATTTTCCAAAGCACCCGAAGGCCAGACAAGGAATAATGGATAGAAACAGATCAAGGAGAGATTCAACCTAGAAATAAGGAGAAACTTTCTGACAGTGAGACCAATGAACCCATGGAACAGAAGTTGCCTTCAGAAGATGTGGGAGCTTCATCCCTGGAAGATTTCAAGAAGAAACTGGACTGCCATCTGTCAGAAATTGTGTAGGGTGTCCTGCTTGGGCAGGGGGGGGTTGGACTAGATGACCTACAAGGTCCCTTCCAGGGGTGGGTTGCTGCTGGCATTACTGCCGGTTCAGTGCACGCACAATTTTGCACATAAATAGGTTTGTGCATGTGCAAAATGTTAAAAAATGAATAAATTAATTAATTTGTACAATGAAAATTGTTCTGTGCATGCGCAGAACTGAAAATCAGGATGGCGCTGCTGTAGGAGAACTGGTTTAGGGCCGTGGCACGCCTGGGTCGCTGCCGGTTCCAGCAGCCCAAGCCGCTAAACCACTACTGGCTCGGCCGAACCAGTCCGAACCCACCACTGGTCCCTTCCAACACTGTTAATCCGTACCTGATAACTTGATGTATCTAAGTGGCACAAGCTGACAGATCCACCTTTCTCATGTTACGATTCGATGACCTTGAAGACTGTCGACCATTTTGCAATCTTTCTTTTGACGCATTTGAGAGTGCGCCATTTTTCCTGTCCATCTCCTATCTACATTGTATAATATATATTGCACAACTTGAGAGGGTGACGCGGTGGCTCAGTGGTTAAGATGGTGGCGTTGCAGCTGGAAAGCCAGCAGACCAGGTTCGAGACCCAAGCTCCACATGATGGGGTGAGCTCAAGTCCTTGCCTCAGCTCCTGCCAACCTAACAGTTTAAAAGCATACAAACACAAGTAAATAAAGAGGTACAAGTTCAGTGGGAAGGTAACAGTGCTCTGTGACATCATACTGGCCACATGACCTAGGAAATGTCTTCAATGCTGGCTCAATGGCCTTAAAATAGAGATGAGCACCACCCCTATAGTTGGCAACTAGCAGAGTCAATTCTATAGGGACTCCTTTTTAAAACTTCTTTTAATCTCCTATATTGTAATGAATAAGGACAATGACCTTGATGGATATATACAAGATTAGTTGCCAAGGCAATAAGGATAAATATTTTTTTTAAGTTCAGAATGTCCAGATACATTCAAAATTACCTCAGGCAGATGCCTCCTTACTTCACTGAACTATAAGAATGAGAGGAAGATTCAACACAACCAAACATAAAGGATTCTATGTTTATTGTGCTTTTCCCCCTTTCTGTTCAATCATGTCTGGTTATTGGAGACTGCCTGGACAAGTTCCTGCAATTTTCCTGACAGGTTTGTTCAGAAGTAGCTTGCCTCCTTCCTAGAGCTGAGAAAAGGTAACAGACCCAAGGTCACCCAGTTGACTTTGTACCCCAAGGTGGGACTAGAACTCATGGTTTTCCAATTTCTAGCCTTATTCCTTAACCACTATCCCAAAGTGGCTATCATGAGGAGTGTTTAGCCAATCTCAAAAGTAGTACTGTACTTTTCTGAGTATAAGACACACTTTCCCCCCTCTAAAAGAGGGTGGAAATGTTGGTGCGTCTTATACACCAAATACAGCCATTTTTGGCCTCCCGAAAACCCACCACATGTGTCCGTTTTCAGCAAAAATGGGGCACAGAGAGGGTTTGGAAGGCCTGCAGAGTGCTCCTGGGAGCTGGGCAGAGAAAAAATGACACGCCGGGGGGGTGGGTGGTTGGGAGGCCAAAAACGGGGGTATTTTTTGCAAAAAACGGGGCATGCAGAAGACTTGAGAGGCCTTCAGAGTGCTCCTGGGGGTAGGAGAGAGCAAAAAAACGGGCATGCGGAGGACAAAAACTTTTTTTTCCTTGTTTTTCTCTTCAAAATCTTATACTCCAGTGCATCTTATAGTCCAAAAAATACGGTAGTTTAAGCCACTCTCTGCAATTTATTTTCAGATCTATTCTACCTTGTCAGACTAATAGAAATAGCATTTAGCCTCATGTGTATTGTTTTAAAAATAATTTAGTTCTTCGTTACCCAAAGAATTAAATCACATGCCAGACTCAACATTGGGAATATGCTATACGGCTCTAATGGCGAACCTTTTCGGCACTGAGTGCCCAAACCAGAACACACATGCGTGTGCATGAGAGCAAACTGGAGTGGCCAATGCGCACATATCTGTATTTTGGCTGTTTTTTGGGCCGTTTTCCGGCTGTTTTGGGGGGAGTTTTCCGGGCAATTTTGGGGGGCGTTTTCAGGCTGTTTTGGGCCATTTGGAAGCCAAAAACAGCCTGAAAATGGCCCAAAAAGTGGTGTTTTGGGGGCATTTTTGGCTGGGTTTTTTTGGGCATTTTCAGGCCATTTTTGGCCATTTTCGGACGTGAAAAATGGCAGGGAAAATGGCCCCCCAAATGCTTTTTTTGTCTGTTTCTTTGGCTGTTTTCAAGGCATTTTCTGCCACTTTGGTGCCCATGAAGACCAGCTGGTGACGGCACGCATGCCTGCAGAGAGGGCTCTGCACACCACTTTTGGCATGCATGCCATAGGTTCGCCATCATGGCTATATGGTGTGTAGTTTGATATGAATTGATGGGCCAGCAAAAACTGTCTGAGGTCTTTACTCATATCTTACTAGTGCTTGAAGAATAGAGAGTAGTGGCAGTTGATTGGAAGCAGGCCTAGGGTAACTTCTGCCAGCCAAGATTCACTTGTAACATGTCAAAACAGCACAATAAAGTTGTTCTTTAAGTGATAAAGGGTTAATCCAGGACATTTTCTGGATTGTGATAAATGCCTATCAAACAAAAGCTAGTTGGAAGGGCGTGGGAGATTAACCTTCCTTCCAAAGATGTCAGATGCAGTGAAATCAATCAGATCATTCCAAGCAAAAATTAGGGCTAGACTGTTACTTTGATATTCATGAATAAATAAAGAAATTAAAAGGAATGAATACAGGTAGTCCTCGACTTACAACCATTCGTTTAGTGACCTTCCAAAGTTAAACCAGCACTGAAAAAAGTGACTTACGACCATTTTTTACACTTATGACTGTTGCACCATCCCCATGGCCACATGGCCAAAATTCAGACGCTTGGAAACGGACACGTATTTATGACTCTTGCAGTGTCCTGGGGTCATGTGATCCCCTTTTGTGACCCGCTGTCAAGGAAAGTCAACGGGGAAAAGCCAAATTCACTTAACAACCATATTACTAACATAACAACTGCCGTGATTCACTTAACAACTGTGAAGAGAAAGATCGCAAAATGAGGCAAAACTCACTTAACAACTCCCTTGCTTAGCAACAGAAATTTTGGGTTGAATTGTGATCATGAATTGAGGATTACGACCACGGTTGAGCCCAAAATTTCTGTTGGTAAGCAAGACAGTTGTTAACCGAGTTAGTCCCATTTTGCAACTTTTCTTGCCATAGGTGTTAAATTAATCTCTGCAGTTAAGTGAATTATTTGGTCATTAAGTGGATCTGGCTTCCCCATTGCTTGTTGGAAGCGAACTGGGGAGGTTGCAAAGTGGTGAGCACATGACCTGGGGCCAGTGCAACTGTCAAAAAATACATGCCAGTGGCCAAGCATCTGAATTTTGATCATGGGGAGGCTGCAATGGTCATAAGTGTGAAAAATGGCCGTAAGTCACTTTTTTTCAGTGCCACTGTAACTTTGAATGGTCCCCAATTAAATGGTTGTAATTGAGAACTCCCTGTAGTGAAAATATAAAAGTGAAATAATTCCCAGGACTGCTCCTGGTGTATTTCAATTGCAGTTATTATTTTCTTTGTCACAAGTTCTGACCTATACAATAATTTCTTCATGTGGGTGTTTCAAACACTCCTGTTTTACAGTTATCAGCAAACAATAAAAGTATATGCTGTATAAGAATATTACAAGTAAGCAGAAGAACAAACATATTACATCATTTATGTTATCACTTAGAAATAATTGCATACCTGTTTTTCCCTACATGTGAGGCTTCCCTGAGTGTAAAGCAGGATGTCAAGTCAGACCTGGGGATTTTTGCTTGTTTTTTTACTTTTGAACTAACGTTTGTTCTTTGCTCCTGAGTTTTATCTTCATACACGTTGCGGCACAGAACGACAGAAAAGATGTCAGCAGAATTTAAATTGAGCAGACAACTCATTCAAAAGTGTATTGGAGGGAGGGAGGGAGGAGGGAGGGAAGAGAGAGGAAAGAAAGAGAGGGGGGAAGGGAAGGAGGGAGGGGAGGAAGGAGGGAGGAAAGAAAGAAAGAAAGAAAGAAAGAAAGAGAGCGGGGAGAGAAGGAGGGAAGGAAGGAAAGGAGGGATGCAGGGAGGAAAAGAAGGAGAGAGGAGGGAAAGAGAGGGGGAACGGAGAGAGGGAAGGAAGGGGGAGGGAGGAGGGAGGAAAGAAAGAAAGAGAGGGGGGAAGGAGGGAAGGAAAGAAAGGAGAGATGGAGGGAAGAAAGTGTTAGATATTAGCATATATCGAGATAAGTCTCCCCTCTGGTCCGCTACTACAGCGGGAAACAGGTACCCCTCTGATTGGTCGAGGGGCGTACCCGATCCCTATAAAAGGGGAACCCTCCGACCACAGAGCAAGCTGGATCACTACTACTACTAATAAAGAGCTGTTAAGTTACTTCGTGTCCGCAGTCTGTCTCTCGTTGCCCAGATCTAACATTGGCGACGAGGGTGGGATTGAGAGACAGATAGGACGAAGAACGCTACCTCCAGAATCTCCGGATTTGATCCAGCCCAGGAATTCGGCAGTAATTCCGACAGCCATCTCAGATCACCGCAGCGCGGCAAATTCAAACTGAGAAGATGGCGATGCATGCTCCCCCCGCTCCTTTCGACCCAGCAAACGACGAATGGGAAGCTTTCATGATTCGTTTCGAGTGTTTCCTCGAAGCAAACGAATACACGGGGATCACCGATGCGAGGAAGAAAAACATCTTCCTCGGCTACTGCGGAAAGGAAGTCTTCAATACGGCCAGAGACCTCACCGCGCCTACTCCAATACAGGCAGTATCGTGGACGACGTTGCAACAGACTCTGCAAACTCATTACGCGCCAAAACCTTCCCGCCATGTCTGCCGCAAGGAATTCAACATGAGGACCCAGAAGGCGGGAGAATCCATCAATCAATATGTTGCAGCCCTACGAAAAGCAGCAACTCACTGCGAATACAGGGATCTGGAAGAGCACATCCTAGAGCAGCTCATCTGTGGGTTAAGAGACATTTCGTTGCAAAAGAAGCTGTTGGCAAACCCGAATTTAACCCTACAGACAGCGTTAAACGAAGCAAGAGCGTCAGAGTCAGCAGAGAAATCATCAGTGACCATACAACGAGGGGCCAACGTAAACCAGCCAGCACCAAGACAAACCAGAGTTCACTACGAGGACACAAGCCCCGACTTCGAGAATCCCGAGTTCGAGGACAGTCACCTGATGCAGAGCAGTCACTCGAGGCCTGGGGGGAGACCCGGATCCCGTTTGCCGCCCTGCGCAAGCTGCGGAGGGAATCACCCCAGGTCTACTTGTAGGTTCAGGAACGTTGTTTGTTCGCACTGCAACAAACTTGGGCACATCGCACGAGTGTGCCGGAGCGGAGTCCCTGCCTCACGGCAGCCACCCATGTACCGCCAACAGAAGCCCAACCCAGGGGCTTGGCGAAATCAAAAAGGGCGCCCAGAGAGAAATCCACAAGTGTTTACCCAGAGAGAATATTTCCAAAGAGCTGAACGAGCGTATCCCCAGAGAGATTACTCACAAGGAGTTGAGCGAGCGTATCCCCAGAGAGAATACACACAAAGAGCTGAAAGAGCGTTCTATCAAGACGCTCAACGAGAGTATTTTCAGGATGTTGACGATGAGATAGAGTTGACCCAGAGAGAGGAGTTGCGAACGTATCTCACCACAATACATCAGGTCCGCCCTAAGCGGCCAAAAAGGCTGAAAGTCACAGTCCTCTTGGAGGACTCACCCTGCGAGCTAGAAGTTGACACAGGATCGACCCTGACGATCATTTCATGGGCATCCATGAAACAGGATATCCCTAGCCTCAGAAAGAGCCAACTACGCGCTCCAGACGTCCTGCTACGTGACTACCAGGGGAACCAAGTCCCCATCGTGGGCCAAGGCACATTCCACATCCGTTTCAAGGACATCGAAGCCCAGCTGCCCGTGACCGTCGCCAGCGCGCCATTGCAGAACCTTCTGGGGCTTGATTGGTTTGAAGCCCTGGGGTTAGAAGTCACCGGAATCAACGCCGTGAGAAACAGCAGCGCTGAACAGATTTTTAAGGAGTTCGAGGATGTGTTCAGCCCCGGTCTTGGTAAGTATGTGGGTAAACCAATATCATTCAATTTAGACCCCAAAGTGGCGCCAATCCGACTTAAGCCGAGACGAGTGCCTTTTGCACTCCGCCCAAAAATAGATAAGGAAATAGATAAGTTAGTGGAGCAAGGAATCCTTGAGCCGGTAGATCACGCGCGCTGGGAAACGCCCATCGTGACCCCAGTCAAACCAGACGGATCAGTCCGCATCTGCGCGGACTATAAATGCACAATTAATGTCGCGCTACAACAGAGCGCATATCCTGTGCCTGTAGTACAGCATTTATTGCACTCATTGGGGCCAGGAAAGGTATTTGCAAAATTAGACATGGCACAAGCTTACCAGCAACTGCCAGTTGATAGCGCCACAGCGGAGGCCCAAACTATAGTGACGCATAGAGGAGCATTCAAATGCAACCGGCTACAATTCGGCGTAAGCATTGCCCCAGGATTGTTCCAGAGCGTCATGGAACGACTTTTGCAAGGGATACCAGGAGTTGTCCCCTATTTTGACGACATCTTGGTGTCCGCTGCAAATGAGGAGCAATTAAACAAAAGAGTCAGATCTGTTTTGGCCAGAATCAGAGAAAAGGGTCTCCGCCTTAAAAAAGAAAAATGCCAAATTAACGTGCCTAGCGTAGAATTCCTGGGTTATAGAATCGATGGTCAGGGAATACACCCCACTTCAAAGAAAATTAAGGCGATCCAGGACGCCCCCACACCACGAAATCAGACCGAGTTGCAGGCCTTCCTCGGGTTACTTAACTTCTACAGCGTTTTTCTGAGGCAGAAGGCGACCGTTGCTGAGCCACTACACCGTCTACTCCAGAGGAACGCACCATGGAAATGGGGACGATCCGAAGCTGCAGCTTTCGCCGGGGTAAAGCGCCTGCTCACCACTGACTCACTGCTTGTTCAATACAGCCAGACCCTACCGCTGGTATTGACCTGCGACTCATCACCTTTCGGAGTTGGAGCAGTCCTCAGCCACAGGATGCCCGACGGAAAAGAAGCACCCATCGCGTTCTACTCCAGAACTCTTTCATCGGCCGAGAGGAATTACAGCCAAATGGACAGGGAAGCGCTGGCTGCCGTAGCGGGAGTAAAGCGTTTCCACGAATACCTCTACGGCCGCGATTTTGAACTGATCACAGATCACAAACCGCTGTTGGGACTTCTGGTGGGAAACCGCCCCACTCCGGTCTCCCTTTCTCCTCGCATGACCAGGTGGACTGTTTTCCTGGCTGCGTATTCATACAAATTGATTCATCGACCGGGCTCCACTCTTGGACACGCAGACGCACTCAGCCGTTGCCCATTACCTGACATTCTGCCAGACCCCACTCCAGAAGTACCGGTATTGCTCATTGACTGTTTGGATTCGGGACCGGTTTCTTCCTACGATGTTGCAAGGTTCTCCTCTAAAGACAATTTAATAAAACAAGTTCAAACTTGGGTTTGGAGGGGGTGGCCGAAGGGAAATGTGGGCCCGGAATTCAAAATGTTTTGGTCAAAACGGGACGAGCTCTCAGTGCTACAGGGATGTTTGTTGTGGGGGAATCGAGTTGTTATTCCGTATGCTTTACGTAAAAATGTATTAGATGCTTTACATATGGGTCATCCGGGAATTGTTAGAATGAAGGCGTTAGCAAGAAGTTACGTGTGGTGGCCAAACATGGACAAAGAAATAGAGGAGTGGGTGGCCACTTGCGACCCATGCCAGGAATCGAGACCAGCACCCCCGGAAGCGCCCGCCACAGAATGGGAGAAACCCAAAGCACCCTGGTCGCGAATACACATCGACTTCGCAGGGCCATTCCAAGGTCAGACTTTCCTTATAGTTGTGGATGCATACTCAAAATGGCTAGATGTAGTCCTAATGACTTCAACCACGGCAGAGGCAGTCATAAAGTTTCTACGGCGACTTTTCGCCACCCATGGCCTGCCAGATCTCCTAGTATCCGATAACGGGCCCCAATTCACGGCCATGCAGTTTGAAACATTTTTAGCAGGTTTGGGAATTCGGCATGCCCTCGTCGCGCCATTCCATCCAGCATCAAACGGACAGGCGGAGAGAATGGTGCGATTCGCAAAAGAGGCCCTCGCCAGGATGGGTCCGGGTGATTGGCAAACACGCATTGACCATTACCTCCTAATTCAGCACATTACCCCAAGCGCAACAACGGGTAGGAGCCCCGCTGAACTACTCATGGGTCGCCGCCTACGGTCTCACCTGGACCGGCTTCACCCGAATTACTCTGCCACGGCTCCCCCAGACTCTACAAGCAAAATCCGGTCTTTCAGAGTAGGGGATTCAGTTTACGCCCACAACTACGCAGGGGGAACATTATGGATGCCGGCAAAGGTCATTGGCATCACGGGTCCACGATCGTATCTGCTGGAACTAGAAGATGGGCGAAACTGGAAAAGGCACATCGATCAACTTCGGGGTCGCCTAGCACACTCCGACCTTCGAAACGAAGACGAGAGTTTCCTGTCTACAGAAAGTCAGCCACGCGAAAGCCCCATCATAGGAAACGACGACGCCGGCGAGCCAAGCGTGGGACAAGACAACACGCACGAAGCAGAGAAACCCCCAGACAACGCAGCCGAACAGACTCCTGAACGCCCGAGCAATGAAGGCACAAGACCTCCAGAACGGGAAACAGGAAAAGCACCCGATCCTGCAACTACTTCGAACCAACCCGCACCCGGTCCTGCAACCACTTCAAACCAACCCGAACTACGACGTTCCTCCCGAGCAAGACAAACACCCACATACCTAAAAGACTATGTTACCTACAGCAACGTTCCATCTAGGAGGGGAGGGGTGTTAGATATTAGCATATATCGAGATAAGTCTCCCCTCTGGTCCGCTACTACAGCGGGAAACAGGTACCCCTCTGATTGGTCGAGGGGCGTACCCGATCCCTATAAAAGGGGAACCCTCCGACCACAGAGCAAGCTGGATCACTACTACTACTAATAAAGAGCTGTTAAGTTACTTCGTGTCCGCAGTCTGTCTCTCGTTGCCCAGATCTAACAGAAAGGAAGGAGAGAGGAAAGAAAGAGAGGAGGAAGAGAGGGAGGGAAGGAAGGGAGGGAGGAGGGAGGAAAGAAAGAAAGAGAGAAGAGAGGCAAGGAAGAAAGGAGAAAGAATGAAAGAAAGGAAAGGAGAAAAGAAAGAAAGAAAAAAGAGTGAGTGAGAGAGAGCGGGGGGAGAAGGAGGGAAGGAAGGAAAGGAAAGATGCAGGGAGGAAAAGAAGGAGAGAGGAGGGAAAGAGAGGGGGAAGGGAAAGAGGGAAGGAAGGAGGGAGGGAGGAGGGAGGAAAGAAAGAAAGAGAGAGAGAGCGGGGGAAGGAGGGAAGGAAGGAAAGGAGGGATGGAGGGAGGAAAAGAAGGAGACAGGAGGGAAAGAGATGGGGGAAGGGAGGGAGGGAAGGAAGGGAGAGAGGGATGAGAGAGGAAAGAAAGAGAGGGGGAAGGACGGAAGGAAAGAAAGGAGAGATGGAGGGAGGAAAGGAAGGAGAGAGGAAAGAAAGAGAGGAGGGAGGGAGGGAGGGAGGGAGGGAAGGAGGGGAGGGAGGAGGGAGGAAAGAAAGAAAGAGAGAAGAGAGGCAAGGAAGAAAGGAGAAAGAATGAAAGAAAGGAAAGGAGAAAAGAAAGAAAGAAAGAAAGAAAGAAAGGAAAGGAAAGGAGAAAAGAAAGAAAGAAAGAAAGAAAGAAAGAAGGAAGGAAGGAAAGAAAGAAAGAAAGAAAGAAAGAAAGAAAGAAAGAAAGAAAGATCTTTTATCTGCTTGTGAGAAAGATAGCTGACAGAAGGCAAGCTGGATTAACAGTACTATTGACTTAAGTATGGAGACCTGGAACAATCTTCTTTCAAACTGTTAAAAACGGTAGATCTTTTAGGGCTCTAATGTTTTAGTGTGTTTGAAATGAGTGTTAAAACAAAGAGGCTGCTTAACTAGTGCCAAGAGTTAAAATACAGTTTAAAAAATTAAAGGTAGAGAATTTTTGGATGACTGAATTTATGGGGAAGAATATGTTGGTTGATGGATGGATAATACGTTGAGGGAAGGGAACTCAATTCGATCTTGCATCCTTATCCTGGGACACGAATATCTGTCTTCATTTGGAAGCAAACTCTCTTGATAGCCTAAATCAATTTTCCTCAGTAAGAGATTTTCCATAAATGTTGGGACTGCAGGTTTTAAATCCCCATCCCACAAAAAGTCATATTAACTACATATTACAATACTGAGCTTCAACACATATGGAAGTCATCAGCACCAGAGTGAGAAATGTTGGATTAGACAGATTCTACAAGGCTAATTTATATAAACAAATGTATTCAATGTCAACATTACAAACTAATCCATTGTGGTCCAATTTAATTAGTTTAATACTTTAGTGAGCTGGCAGAAAGTTTACAGTTATAAATTGTTAATAATAACCCAGAAACAAATTGTGCTGAATTTAATGTATAAGATTGTAGGGTCATCAGCTAACAAAGTATCTCCAGTTTTCCTGGAGAAAATTAGGTAAAAGGTTAGAATCATAACAGTATGTTTTCATTTATCAGTTTATGAAGAACTTTAGACTTATTGAGCTTGATGTCTAGCCGAAAAGATAATTTTTCTTTACTGGCACAAATTGTCACTCAAAAGTTCAAATCTTGGATTGAAGAAATAGGTTAATCTTACTTTTGTTACAATCAAAATCATGAACCCGGGGGGGTCAATATGATTCTATATGAGCAAGCCAGAATTCATTGTTTAAAAACTGAGTTTCTTCAACATGGCCACTGCAATAAGTGTGTGTGTGTGTGTTTTGAACAACTCTTTTCTGCTTGTTTTTATTTTGTCTACATGTGTCTGTGTGTTTATGTATACTTCATTGTACATAGGTTTTTGGGGTGGTTGGCCTCTTTTTGGACATTATAGCAATAAAAAATATCTATAAAATGTGCATGTTTAAGCAATATACACAGGTAAACTTTTTTTCCTATTTCAATTTGTGGATTAGGGTACATAAATCTAGAGCAGGTGTGTCAAGCTGGCGGCCCACGGGCCAAATGCGTCATGTGCAGGCCACACCCACCCCACCTCCGCAAATGGGGAAAACATCATGAAAGTCACGTAACAGCAATGTGACGCCGCAAATTTGACACCCGTGATCTAGACTTAGGCCAAATGAACTTGGCAAACACCCTCCAGCTGGTATAGAAAAAAACATTTGCTTACCTAAGATAAAGGTTCCCTTCGCACATATGTGCTAGTCATTCCCAACTCTAGTGGGCAGTGCTCATCTCTGTTTCAAAGCCAAAGAGTCAGCGCTGTCCGAAGACTTCTCCGTGGTCATGTGGCTAGCATGACTAAATGCTGAAGGTGCACGGAACGCTGTTACCTTCCCCTATTTTCTACTTGCATTTTTACATGCTTTCGAACTGCTAGGTTGGCAGAAGCTGGGACAAGTAATGCGGCGCTAGGAATTCAAACCGCCAAACTGCAGACCTTTCAATCAACAAGCTCAGCGTCTTAGCCACTGAGCCACCGCGTCCCAATTTTGCTTACCTAACTACCCTCAACATTGGTTAAAACTACCCCAAAACCAGACTGAAATAGAATCACGAAGATATTTTTTCTAAACTACCTATTATTCTTTTTCTCCACCTCTCCATCTTTCTATAAATGAAACAGAAAAGACAAGGAGAAACAGCTGTCAGTTTCCTATGAGTAAAAAAAAAACCAGGGAAAAACATCTGGTTTGAGCCACTTTTGGGCCGAATTAAGGCTAACTAAGACTACTTAAAAATTTCGCTAAAATAGGTTAATTTATAGACCAAATTAAAGCACGAATTCAAGCAAGAACTGCCAGACAGTATCTCTGAAAGACACACTCTGAGCTTGATTGAAAATTACGCTGAATTTAAATAGAGATGTGAAATAAGCACAAACCGTTGCGTGTAATATCCTGAATATTATTCTCCTGCATTCAGCCCTTGCAGTATAACCAGAAGGCACCGAGCAGCCCCCTTTTCAGATCCACGCATTTTACTACTGGCCCAGCTCTCCTTCACAATGTCTAATCCTGCAATACAATGTAATGAGTCAATGGTGCGTTTCAAGTGCAAATGAGATTGAGCAAAAGTCAGCTCCAGGAAGGAGTGCAAGGGCACACCACTTGTGAAAACAGTGCCCAAAAAAAGCTGCAGGGACTTGTCCAGGCAGCTGCCAGGAGTCAACACTGACTCAAGGACGGACACACACACAGACACACAAAAATCATATAACATAAAAATTAATGTACGGTACATTCTAAGAGAATACATCCAATCTTGTTTCAGGTTAGAGATGCTTCCCCCACCTCAGTAAAACAGTCAGTTTTCCTTGAGAAATATTTAAGTACACTTTAAAACTTGGAAAGTTGTCCCAGTGCCTTTAAAAGCAATGTGAAGTGCAGTGCTATTAGAAGAAAATAATGTTTAACTACCTGCCATAAACATGATTACCTGCAAACTGCTGTTTGATGTAAAAAGAGAAAACCACACTTGGAGGTTTTGTTACCCTGTGGCCATTGCAGGGGTGGGTTTTGGCCGGCATCACTGCCGGTTTACTCCTGGGTGTGCTTTGCATGTGGGCTGTGCACTCATGCACATTTCAATGGAAATTGCGCATAGGCAGAACTAAAAAAAAAAGATGGCGGTGGAGATGACGGCAACCAGGGAATTGGTTCAGGGGCATGGCCAGCCATAGATGGTGGCATTTTCCTCCTCCCCTTCTTAATCAGTATACCCTAAGTCAAACATGTTTGGAGCAGTAATTTTTTTTACTACCAATTCTGTAGGCGTGACTTGGTGGCGTGGTGTGGCTTGGTGGGGGTGGCAGGGAAGGATACTGTAAAATCTCCATTCCCTCCCCACTCCAGGGGAAGGTTACTGCAAAGTCCCCATTCCCTCTTGATCAGCTGGGACTCGGGAGGCAGAGAATAGATGGGGGCCAATCAGAGGTGGCATTTACCGGTTCTCTGAACTACTCAAGATTTCCTCTACCGGTTCTCCAGAAGTGATGAGAACCTGCTGAATACCACCTCTGGTTTGGAGTAAGAAAGCTTGATTGGAGACAACATCCAATCTGGGTGGGTCACAGGGTTTAATCTTCTAATGAATCAGAAGCAATTAGAAGTAAAGAGAAGAGTAAACCTCTTGTCCCGGGGATCAACCCAGATTGGCTCTTGCAACGTTACCTTGGGACATGTATGTTTGCTTCATTTGGGAAGATAACGTCCTTTGCTGGTTGCATGGATTCTATGGTTTCAAAGCTTTGCTTGAAGTTACCAAATTTGAGCAATGCCACTGTAGAAAGTTAGCACCCACCCCTCTCCTAGAAGAGCGAAATATTTTAGTAAGTATTAAAAAGGCAGAATATTATATTTCCCTAAAGCAGTGCTTCTCAAATAGTGGGGCGGGCCCCCCAGGGGGGGCGCGAGGCTCCGTAAAGGGGGGCTCAGCTCAAATTATTTTATATATTTTTGTTTTGCAGGTTAAAGTTTTTTTTAATATTGTGTTCCTTTAAATCCTGTGCTCCTTTAAATCTTTTCTGCTACAGTTAATAAAGCTATTCTTTGTTGTAAATTGATCCACATTTCTTTCTTTTTTTATTCTTTTATACGTTAATAAGGATACAGTGTTATGCAGAGGTGTACTTATAACAATTTTATAGAGAAATGATACTATTTACAGTCGCGCGGGGGGCGCGAAATGTTTTCTTCTTCCTAGGGGGGGCATGACAGAAAATAATTGAGAAGCACTGCCCTAAAGGGAGAAATATGCTCTTGGGGACAGAAAGCAGTCCCCACCTTTCTTAATGACCCTCAACAGATGTCAGCACTTAAGAGATAAAGAGATAGATAGCTCTATTCATAAGCAAATACACTCATCCAAGATCCAACAAAGGTAGGATTTGCCCTCAGCCACAGTAGGAATTGCCCAACCCCTTCATTGCTTCGCCCTCAGAAAGTTCAACCAAACGTAGCTCAGACAAACTCCTAGGATTTGTACATGGCCCCATGGGAGTCTGGCAAGAGCTAATAGAATACATGTTCTTGCACAGGAACAGGAAGCTCAAGTTCAAAGTCCAAGAGAATGTATAAATACCCCCCACTCTCAACTCCATGGGCTCAGCTGCACCAGAACCATGTGACTGGTGGTTCTGCTTCATCAATAAATGGACCCTTTTTCCAATCAGCCTCCAGCCTCTATTTTGTCTCCAATGTCCACCATGGCTTTAATTTCAAGAGCAGCTCTCTAAAGTCTTCCCTTTCGAGGCAGCAGCTGATGTGTGATAGAAGGGCAAGAATTTTGGCTGGTACTACCTGTGCTTGCTTTCTTCTCTAGTGCACTAACTGCAGGTTTCAAATTACATGGCCTCCATCAGCTGCTGCAATGGTTATGCAGTGCTTATCCTGAGCTTCGGTTGTCCTCATTTGATTGCATGCTGCAACCAATCATATCTCTCCTCCTAGTTCCATTCCAAAGCTTGTGTTCCTAGAACTCAACAGAATAACTTTCTTTTCTTCTAAGAAGCATGCTTTCTGGTGCTTGATGTTTCAGAAACGTCAGAAAAATGAAGGACGATATGGACAGAAATGGAGTTTAGCTGCTCACTCAATTCATTCAAAGATGAGCAATCCTTTTGTTCTGTAGAACTGTATTTCTCCCAGCATGCCTAGCCACTAGTCTTGCTGGCTGGGGATGGTGGTCAATGTCATTATAGTTCAAAGGTATCTGGGGGGGCCAATGCTACTCTGCTTCATGAATTAACATGAAGTAGTTACTGTAATTGATTTGGGATTTTCATTCATGTTTAACTGTTCCATTGATTATGAGTATAATGGGGAAAGGACTGCACTTCCAAGTGGCCCACACAAATACTGGTCAACTGCAAATGATGAAATGTTATTGACTACAAGTGTAAAACACTCTCACTCAAACACACACACACACAAAAATTATTGACAATGAATGCTAGATAGATAGATAAGCAAATAGTAGGTAGGTAGGTAGATTATACATATACAGATGAAACTCAAAAAATTGGAATATATATGAGAGAGAGAGAGATGATAGGTAGATAGATAGATAGATAGATAGATAGATAGATAGATAGATAGATAGATAGATAGATAGATTATTGATGATAGATAGATTAGAGAGAGAGAGATGATAGATGATAGATCGATAGGGGGATAGATCGATAGATAGGTAGATAGATAGATAGATAGATGATAGATAAATAGATTAGAGAGAGAGAGAGATGATAGATGATAGATCAATAGGTGGATAGATAGGTAGGTAGGTAGGTGGGTGGGTGGGTGGGTGGATAGATGGATGGATGGATGGATAGATAAATAGATAGATAATGGATGGACGGACAGACATCAAGGCTGAGTTAACTCTCACTGTATTTCCAATGTTTACTACAATTGTAATATTGTATGCATTATAATTGTAATTATATTACAATACACACACACACACATACACACAGCCCTGGTGTCATGCTTACAGAGCTAAGAAAAATAAAGGCATTTAGAAACCAAATGAGAAGTAAGTCAGAGTACTAAGATCAGCATGTTGATGTCTGATCTGTGTTCTACAAGATAAAAGTAATCAGGGTCATTGCTTGTTATGAAGATTTCAACCAAAGCTGTTCCAATATAGGAAAACCTAACCATAAAACAGCAGGAGGATTTGTGGAGTGATTTTCTTGATTTCTTCAAAAGTGCTTGTCCCATGGGGAGACTAATTGGGCCTTGCCTCCCAAGATAGCAATATGTACCAATTTGCTTGCTTCCTCCTGTCAAAGGTTCAGTTCAAATGCCTTTGCAAATAAGAAAGTGTCTTTTTAGTTACATGAAGATGCTAACTCATCATCAATACATTTCAAAATATATTGCACTCAGATACACTTTGTCAGTGGGAATCTACTGAAGTCAAGCAAAATTATGCTTCTTCAGCAGCCTTATGAGCTATTCCTGCCCTGCTTACTAACAACAGGAATTAGTTGCCTCTCCTACAACATGCAGAAATTATGCCCACGTCAAAATTTTGTGCTGAGCAGCACAATAAAGCTGAACATTCCACATATGATTCATGGGTAATTCCATGATCTTGCAGATAAGATTTAGTGTAGAATTAACATGTGTAACTTTCTATGCGGTCTCAGTAGATTTCAGGCGGTGCATTTTATAAGCTTCCCCAAATAGAAACTGGGAACTGGTACAGTCCATTATTCTTGGGGTACAGCTGCATTTCCCTGGGAACAAGTGATATAACTGTCCTTTTCCCAATAGCGTTGTATTTTTCAGTGTTGTTCAATCAACTGTTTTTATTGCATTACATGCACAGGGAATCATCAACTTACGAGCATAATTGAGCCCGCAATTATGGTCATAAGTCTTGACAGTTGTAAAGCGAATCACCCTGTGACCAGCCCTGATTTTACAACCTTTTATATGGCGGTCCTGGTGTACATAAACCAAATACTATGGTTGTTAAACAAACACAATAGCCATTAAGCAAACCCAACTGTGGGGCAGTTTTCCCCCAGAAACCAGAATAAACACTGGCTTTCAATGTGGTATAGTGATCACATGACCATGGGATGCCATAAATAGCGGTAAATGCAGGTTGGTTGCCTAGCAACTAGAATATGGTCATGTGACTCTGGGGAAGGGGACCTGAATCATAAGTAGCTTTTTGGGGGTCCATCGTAACTTCAAACGGTCGCTAAGCAAACGGTCATAAGTTGGCAACTACCTATAGATCTATTGCAGAAGGCAAGGTTTTTTTTTCCTTAACCATGCCCCCCCCCCCAGAAAAACAGGCTGTAAAACATGATCTGAGGCTAGGTGGTAGGTGAGAGGAGAATACTAATCCTAAGTCATCATTTTGCTGCCCTGGTTTGGACCGATTGCAGTTTCCAAATTTTTAAAAGCAGGTCCACACCAGGGACATCCGTAGAGGGGAGAGAGTGTAAAATAAGTCAGTGTGGTGAGTGCTTATGTGATTGAATCCCCACCCTTTTAAAAAGGGAATGGTGTGAGGGGTGGGGTTCCCATCATGTGGATGTGGCAGCCATCTTGACCACAGATTTCCCTGCCCCATGTATTGCATTCACAGCGTTGTACATTCATATCACCATGCTTTAAACTTTTGGCTTCAAGAAAAGTGTACGGTAAAGGTTCCCCTCGCACATATGTGCTAGTTGTTCCCAACTCTAGGGGGCGGTGCTCATCTCCATTTCAAAGCCGAAGAGGCAGCGCTGTCCAAAGACGTCTCCGTGGTCATGTGGCCGGCATGATTAAATGCCAAAGGCGCACGGAACGCCGTTACCTTCCCACCAAAGGTGGTTCCTATTTTTCTACTTGCATTTTTACGTGCTTTCAAACTGCTAGGTTGGCAGAAGCTGGGACAAGTAATGGGAGCTCACTCCGTTATGCGGCGCTAGGGATTCAAACCACTGAACTGCCGACCTTTTGATCAACAAGCTCAGCATTTAAACAACATGCTTTTAAAAAAAAATCAAGTGAAGACCTCTGAAACAATGAGAGATTCAGTATTAGTTTTCTTAAACAGTATATTAGTGGACTTTAATTCTAATACCTTCACTTTTCTACATACACAAATGTGCATTCCTATTTGTGGATTTCAGGGAATGGGCTTTTAACATGAAACAGTTTATATGTGATGACAAATAAAGCTTCCAACATGCCACATGACTGTTTATCTTACAATAGGTGATCATATAAGCCCTGCTGTAATTTGCATCTCAATCTTCCTTCCATATTATAATATTTAATGTGCTTGGTAGAAGATATTATTAAATAGAGAGGATGTAATCACATTGACTGTTATCCCATTAGGTTGATTTTAAATAGCTAACTTTTTGCCTTGATGCGGTTCGGTTTTTAAAAGGTGATCATTGCTTGTCATCAAAAGGTTGAGGGACGGTGTCATTTCCCATGGAAATGTGTCCCATGTGTTCTGACCCAGGCTTCCCAAGAGCATGAAGCAAACCCCTTGTCCCAACAAAAAACCCTTTTATCAATTTACTGTGAATTCTGCTCATTCACATCCAGCAAAGTCTTTCAAGGGAGGATTTACAGTCACAGACCTTATCTGGCTTGGAGAGCTGACAGGCCAATATCTGCAAAACTTGGCAAGGAGTCTCGGAGAGTCAGGAACCAATTAAGCAAACTAATTGTCTCCTGCAAACTCCACTCCCCTTTCGCTCCTTTTTCATTTGGGAGGGGCCATTCATTGTCCACCTGTGGCCTTACTCCCAAGTCGACCCTTGTTCCTTAGCTGTTTCCTTTGTCTGGCAACTCTCTAGATGCACACACTGGGAACAGGGTCCAGCTGTTCATCTGCCTCACTGATGTCTGACTCCAAAGGCAGCTGATAGCTGGCATATGGCTCTGCCCCCCCCCCCTCTGCCTCCAACACAGAGCCCTCATCAGAACCTTCCCCAGACTCCAGGACTGGCCCATGTTCCTCCCCAACCTCCTCACTGTCCGAATCTGCTGCCAGCTGGTGGGTCACAACAGCATGCTTTGCCATATGAAAGACTGCAGTCAAGAATGTAAGAAGAGTAAATGGTAAAGAACACGAGTTAGAAGTAATGCTTGCTTAATAAAGGTGATTGGGACTGGAATTTCTATTGGTAAGCAATGCAATTGTTATGTGTGATGTCATGTGACTATGACAGTTAGCAATAGCAGTTTTAGCAGTTCCTGTACTGCCATACTCCCTCCACCACACATATATACAGCAAGAGTTCTACAGTGTTTCATCAACACCCACCCACCCCCAAACAGGTCCTCAGAAAGCCTGATGCAGGTTCCAGTTCAGAGCTCAGCACAGTGAGAGTCACTGGGCGACATAGCTCAATGGGCACATAAGAAATCCAGAAAAGCACTCCATAAGTCGAATAGGTCGGGATAGATGGAAGGAGCACACAAAGCATGGAACTGGGCAGGTTGCTCCAACAACACTCAACCCCGCTTGGGGTGGGGTTAAGTAGCCAATGCTGGTGCATCCCTTCACGAGAAGGTAGGTTGCCTCCTCATGAGTAGCCTAGCTGACCAGCGTTGTGCCTGACTCTTCTCTGCCCTACTTGTCCTTGGATCAGGAGAAGGTATGGACTCCACCTCTCCATCATCACTAACGGGCAGCAGCTGTTCCTGGTCCTTGCCTGGACCATCCTGGCCAACTTGCTGCAGCTGTGGCTCACCTCTCTCAGCCTCAGTGTGTCTCGTCCAGTCATCTCAGCTGAGGCTGCTCTTTCAGGCTAGCACTCTTCGAGCCCCAATCCAGGCCATTACTTGCATCTGCAGTTTCCTTTGTGGACTCAAACTCACCCTCCTCCTCTGAACCCGCATCCGGGGAGGAGTCCAGGGTTGCATCAGTGGTGGGTTGCCAATTTTGTTACTACCGGTTCGGGTGCGCTCCTGACACTTCTGCACATGCGCAGAAGCGTCCAGGTAGGTGGGCTGAGCCTCCCGACACTGCTACTACTGGTTCAGCTGATCCGGGCTGAACAACCCACCTCTGGGGTGGATCCATGACAATCTCTGGTTACCACTGTTAAACAAATCTCCTGTAGCCATAACTTTGGGAACTGGTCATAAATATCACTCGTTCAGCCTTGTTATGAGTTTGAACTGTTGCTAAGTGAATAATTGCTAACCAAGGACTGCCTATAAGCAGGAAACCTGTACCATTCCAGATAAATAGCTGTCCAGTCTCTTCTTGAATGCTTTTATTGTCCCCTTATAAAAATGGAGAGGTAGGAAGAGTGAATGTAAAAACTACAGGGGGTTAGTTTGCAAAGTGCATCTGGAAAATGTACAAACATACAATGTGAGCAACATTTGAGGAAGGCAAACCAATGAACAGCCAGCAGATTTTTGCTCTTTTGTAGGCCATGGAGAAATGTATAGAGGTGAGTAAGATAGTATACGGCGTTTTCTGATTTAGAGAAAGTTTATGATGAAGTAAAGAGGCTTGAGTTATTGGAATATTTTGTAGGAATATGAAAAATAGCTGCTGAGTGCAATAAAAATGGTATAGTGAAAGAATCAGTACTGAGCAGGGAGTAAATCAAGAGGAAGTGGTCTTCTCTTGGATGCTTAATAAATTCATAGATAATTATCAAGAGTATTTGTGGTGACAGAAGGAGTGTGTTAGGTTGGGAAGATAAATACATATCTTCTTTTGTTTGCAGAAAATTTGTGTTGCTGGATAGAATCTGAATTACTTGCAGCGAACATTCAATTGTACAATGCAACCAGGAATATGGTTCTGGACAATGATTAAAGAGCAAGATAACTGTGTTTGACAGGCGAAAGAGAGTTAATGTCTAAAACTTATACATAAGGAATACTTGGTGTTCTCTGAGCTAGGTTGTTTTCTTGCAAATATTTCCCCCCTGATGACATTACCTAGTTGGGTAATGAATTGTCTTCAAGAAAACAATTGGGCTCAGAGACCATCTTCTCTTTTCAACTCAGAGCTACAAATATTCTCCTTTATCAGTTATACATAAAAGTGGTCAGAGATAAAACAAGTTCCTCATAAATTAGTTTTCCATTTCTACGATGGAAATGGGGGAAAAAGTGTTGATTTGTGGATTTAATGATTGAAAAGGAACTACATTTTCGTAATGTTAAAGAGGAAGGTGGAATAATGAGTTTGTTTATAACTGTTGAAAAGAAAGTCTGGTTTGTGTTTTGCATTTTTTCCTTCTTTCCTTTGTTCTTCACACTATTTCCACCCTTTCCTTATTTCTTTCCTCTTTGCCTTATAATCTTTCTTTACATTTGTTATGTGCGTGAAGAAGTTTTAATAAAAGTTATAAAGATGAACTCTTGTGTCTTGGCAAAATGTTTTCTTAAAAAATAAGGAAAATGGATGAAGAAACATTAAGGTGTGAAAAAGCTGGTTACAAGTAAAGGAAGAGTAGATACACAAGATGGGAAACACTTCTGGTTAATAGAGTAGCAGAGTTGGAAGAGACCTTGGAGGTTTTCTAGTCCAACCACTTGCTTAAGCAGGAGACCGTATACCCGTGATGGTGAACCTATGGCACGCCTGCCACAGGTGGCACATGGAGCCATTTCTTAGGGCACGCAAGGCGTTGCCCTGTCAGCTCCAGCGCGCATGTGCATGCTGGCCAGCTGATTTCGGCTTTCATTTTCGGCCATTTTTCGCCCTTTGGAGGCTTCCCTGAAGCCTCTTGGAGGGTGAAAAATGGCCCAACATGCAAACTGGAAGTTCAGGAATGGACTTCGGGGTTGGCTGTAGGGCTGTTTTTCTCCCTCCAGAGGCTTCATGAGGCTTCCCTGAAGCCTCCGGAGGAAGAAAAAATGGGCCAACATGCAAACCGGATGTTGGAAAATGGGGGAAAGAGGCCGTTTTCGCCCTCCCCAGGCTCCTAGAAAGCCTCTGGGAGGGCGAAAAACAGGTTCACCGTGCCATTGTGGTCCAAAAGCGGGGAGAGGGCAGGAGGTCACGTGCACATGCGCAGGGGGCTAGTGCACGCATGCATGGGGTTCACGTGGAGGGGAGGGTGCATAGAATTATGGGTGCAAAAAGTTTAGCCATTACTACCATATACCATTTTAGACAAATGGCTGTCTGATCTCTTCTTTAAAACCTCCAGTGATGGAGCACTCACAACTTCTGGAGACAAGCTTTTTCAGTGATTTCCTGACAGAAAATTGCATAGTTCTAGGTGGTTGGATGGAGCTGATGAATCAGACTCAAGAAAAGTGATGGAGGGAGAGGGTTGAGATCTTGCCCACTCACACACGCGCACGCAAACACACATCCTCACAATCTTGTCCCTCCACCCATCCCAATAAGACACCTATGTGGAGAAGTTTAAAGAAGAGAATGCAAGGTATGAATTGGTATATGAACCCATGGAAGAAAGGATTGTTTGCAAGGATAGGCATGGATTGATATAATGTAGATTTTCAATTGCTTTATACCTGTTCCCCCCCCTTAAATCGGTTTCTCCACTTGCAATAACATTATTTCAAGTGTGATTGGTTTAGATACATATATAAAGGAAATGTCACCTGATACTATTTTTGTATTGTGCTGTTGGTGTAACATGATCCTTTGTTTTCAGATGTGGGTCCTTTGGAAGGTAGCCATGGAAATTGAGGGATTCTCATCAAACTCAGGGAAGTGACTAAGGTGCTTTGAACTAATTTAGAACCCCATCTCTATTCTCCATTGTGATTAATGTTGTCTTCCCCCCCCCCCCCCCCCTGGGGAGACCAGCCAAGGTTGAAGTCTGTGTTGCAATTAATAAAAGGTCTCATTGCTGGAATACTTTGCAGGCCAAAAAAAAAAAGACTTTGTAAGTAAGTTTCCTGGAGTGATACCAACATGGAAAGGTGACCAAGAGCCAAACATATGTCAGTCTAAGCTTCTAGACTTTTAACTCCAGTCAGTGGGTTTGGCAACCTTCTCCAGAACAAGTACAATTGGAAGGAAAGGGGAAATACCTTATCTTACACGATTTCCACAGGCAGTTTGGAAACTGGAATTTAGTTCCATTGAGTAGAAAAATTATGTTTTTTCTTGGTGATCTGAAGTTGAAACCTAACCACATAAGCTTCTATTGTCTAGACCTCGTGGGAGTGCATCATTTAAGTTTCGAAGAACTATGAACAATACTGATAGCTTAATAGCGTGTGATATGCCCTCCCATCTTATAGTGCTAACTTCTACCTATCTCTTCTCACGTATGACTCTAACCATGTTGCTGGTATCTTTAAAATTTATATTGTTTTATTTGTTCCCTAGTTATGATTGATTGCTTATGAGTAACCTATGATGATCACTAAGTGTTGTATCTTATGATTCTTGGGGAATGTGTTCTTATTTTATTTTTCTTTATGTACAGTGAGAGCATTTGCACCAAAGACAAATTCCTTGTGTCCAATCAGACTTGGCCAATGAAGAATACTATTCTATTATGGTGAACATGGAAAGAAAACCAAGCACGTGAAGGTCCTTTAAGCTGGGCAAGATCTTCTCCCTTGGCAGAATGGCCTTCTTCTCTTCCCTTTTCTCCCCCAACCCCAATCGTTTATAAATTAGCCAATAAAAACAAGAACAGAAGCAAGTTATTACAAAACATTTTTATCAGGAAAAGTAAAAAACCAAGTTGCATAGAAATTCTTCAAAAACTTGAACATCAAGTGTATTTCACGTGAAACGGTAATCAATGGAAGCACCAGAGACCGACTGCGAGGGGTCCTGCCCCCATCGCAACTTCTTAGCATCACCTTAACACATACATCCCCCCAGGATTTCTAAGCACGGACAGAAGCAGTCCACCTACTGCCCTGTTCCTCCCACTGGTCTCATTCACACAAAAAAACGGAGTTGCACAGCGGTGCTCAGTGGATTAAATCTCCCCCCCCCCTTCAGCCAGAAGTCTATATTTAGCTGCCTAAGTGTCAGTAGTGGAACGTCTTCACATTCATCTTGTATTAAATGTTACGCATGCTTGGTCCTTTAGACCTGAACACTTATTAACACACACCGCAACTTTCACCAGACATCCATTGATTACTATCTACTTTTTGTTTTCTCCCATTTGTTGTTTTTTTAAAAAAAAAAGCTTAACAGGGAAGAAAAAAAAAAGGCAACCTTCATCTATCTTTAGCGGCAGCCCCGCTGCTGTAAAGTTATCAGCTGTCAGGAAAAACAAAAAATACTGCTAAATCAGTAAGAGAAAGTCATCCCATTGGCAGACAAGGACTTTTAAAGCTAGCATAGTGTATCCAGGCCTACTACACAGGACTGAGCTTTGTTGCTGGTCAAAATCAAGTAGCAGAGTGCTATTCTTACAGTCAAATCTTTGCCTTCTTCTGCCTTCTCTTCGGACTATCTCCCACTATTGCTGTAAATCAAACTTCCATCTAATCTAAGCTACTGTGGCTCCAGAGGGACAAACCACTTCTTGAAAAATCAGCTTATGTTTCATAGCCCTTTTAAAGTAATCTACACTCCTCAGTTTGGGTTGGGAATGGCCCCAACTTAAAGAGTAACTGCTCAGTTGGTTCAACCTAAGAGGAAGAGGCTGCTTTCAACATTCCTCTATGAGCAATTGTTCAGAGCTATACAACTTCTTTTTGATGACCCTGAAGCCAGTGCTGAGCTTCAGGGACTGACTGAAGCCCGGAGAGAAAGCCGAACCGGAGCTAAAGAGTCCTTGGATTTTAGGCCACAGGCGGGAATCCAGCCTCAGAACAAGCATCAGCTGGAAAGTAGGCACCAGGCTCGGATCCACCGCAATCTGCTCCACGCTGTGGCACACCTTCCCTTGTTCCACGCACAGGTCGATGAGGGCGCCCCTCAAGCCGCAGGGCTCTCGGTAGGCCAGGTGGAGTAGCTCCTTGCTCACTTGGGTGACCAGCTCACTGGGCATGAAGAGCCGGGATGGACGGTTGGAGCAGAGCTTGGCTTTGTTCAGCGTGACCTGGATGAGCTTCATGAGGTTGGCGCATAGGTGCTCATCCTCAGGATCATTGAGCAAATCAAAGTCGGGCAAGGACACCTCATCCAGGTAGTCCTGGGCGTCTGGAAAAGACAAAACCGAAGCAGCCCGTGAGTCTCAGGCATGTACAGACAAAACAACCCCCACCCCCACCCCTAACAAAGAGAACTCAACTCGCATAAGAGCAACAGAAAGCCAACCAACACCAGGGATTCCTGGGTTTCAGCTGAAGCTTAGATCTCCAAGAGAGCAGAAAGCCTAAAAGGATTCCTTAAGACTGTCCAAAACTCTAAAAGGGGCTGGACTACAACTCCCATCATGGTGAGCAAACAAGACAGCTTCAGATTGGTCGGAATCCCAAAGCTCTCCAGTAGGTCCCAAAGTTCTTTCTCTCTCTCTCTTTCTTTCTCTCTCTCCCCCGCTCTTTTTTCTTTCTCCCTCCCTCTATTTTCTCTCCACCCCTTTTTTTCCTCCTCCTCCCCCCCTCTTTTTCTTTCTCCCTCTCTCTCCCCCAACTTATTCGTCCCGCACGATGGGTGTTGTAGTCCAAAGCCACAGCGAGAAAAGCGCTAGCTAGAAAGTAAGAAAGGAAGGGCGCGTAAAAGAGGCAGCCGCCGCTCTCACCTCCTTCGGAGCTCAAACTGCTGTCCAGGGACTCGCAATCGGAGTTCTCCAGCCTAGCGGTCCGGCTCGCCGCTTCTTGGTAGGCGCTCTTCTCCCAGGCGAAGGCGGGCGCCGGGTTCTCCCTCTGCTCCGGGATGGGAGGCAGCGAAGGGAAACCGTCCCAAGACACCGGCATCTTCCGCGACGGAGCGCCGGGCTTGCGGGTGGGAGGCTGCTGGAACCGGCGGCCGGAGAAATGATTCTGGAGGAGGAGAGAATGAAGGACCGTCAACTTCTTCCACGGAGTTCCCCTTCTGCAGTGGTGCAGACTAGGATCAGGGCAGAAGCCCCGGAGACCCAGCGCTCGCCTCCCTCTTCCTCCCTGCCCCAAAGAGGTGCTTACCAGCTTGCAGGCCGCCTAGCGAGAGAGCGCAGGAAAAAGCGCCTCGGGGCTAAAAGGCACAAACCCTGAACTCCAACAATAAAAAAAAAAAGACGGCCAATCCAAAGCTCCCCGTCCCTCCCGAGCCCCGCTCCCGTTGCCCTTTGCTTGGCACTGCGCTCCCGTCCCTCTGTCCCCGCCTTTATATAGCCAGGTCAAGGGGAAGCTCCGCCCCTTTCCCCACGCTCACCCCTTGCTGCTCGTGCGCTCCCCGGCCGCTGACTGGCCGGCCGGGAGGACGGGCTGGGCCAATCGGGAGCAGCTGCACGTTCGCAACGTTCTCTCCTGCCCGGTGACAGGAGGCCGGGACACACCTCTTTTTCGTGCCGGACGGGGTTAAAAGCTGGGGTGTTTTGAGGGGTGTGTGTGTGTGTGTGTGTAGCAGCGCGTACAGGGGGTGGGGACTGTAGAACAATAGGAAGAGGGGGAAGAGGAGGGTTGCTTTGCCCCCCTCCCCGTTTAGCCCGTTGGTTTGAAACCTGTGCTCCGGGAGCCCAGAAAGCCCGAGTCGTCCTGCTTTTCTGAATGCAAACCTTGCTTGAGCAGCATGTAACTTAGTTGGGACCTCGCTTTCTGTGCAGGCCTCCCATGTAACCTAGTTTGGTGGAGCCAATTTTTTGGGAGGGGGGTTGGCAAGCAGATCCCTTGAAATAGCCATAACCAAGCTCTAGAAATCAGGGTTCTTATCAGCTTTGCTGGCTGGATAATTCTGGGAGTTGAAGTCCACAAGTCTTAAAGTTGCCAAGTTTGAAGACCTCTGGTTTAGATTTACTCCTCCCCCCCATTTTTTGCAAACTTATCATGACTGTAAAACTTACTTAGGGGTGGTGGGCTCCTCTGAAAAATCAAGAGGGTCCCCTCCCGCCTTTCCTTTCAATGGACCTTAATTTGGGATAAGCCAGGATTTTTTGGGATATAAGGCAATCCTAGGCTCAAGCCAGCATCGTTCTCAGATAGGAAATTAACATACAGGCTTGTTGTAATCAATGTTTTATTTTTATATAAACAATCCATTTTCCATTCCATGTTGTCTGGGCGCAAGTATTTTGTGCCAGCATTAAAATATACAATCTTATTCATTGTTTCATCTTGGCTTAATTTCCAATACCTGATGTATCTAATATTATAACAATCCCATTGTAATTTATTTCATTATATTGACTATTGCTCCATTTTCTATACTTTAGGTAACTTTAGGTAATATTTAATTATCTAGGGGTTTTTAAATACTGTATTTTAATTGTTTTATTTATCAGCCGACCTCCTCCTTGTGTATGTCTCGGTATATGTCTCTGTTATATGTTTGTTTTGTCCACATATTTATTTCATATGTTTCATTGTACGCCGCCCCGAGTCCTTCGGGAGAGGGTGCGGCTAAGAAATAAATATTTATTTATTATTATTATTATTAACTTCTTTTACTATTAATTCTTATATATACAGTAGTCTTCTACAGCTTGGTGGGATTCCCACGTCTGAGGCAAGCCCCAATTCTTTTGGTTGAAAGTACTTGTGAACCAATCTGGGATGTGTTCAGAAGTCACGACTATCCAGTCTTAAACAAGTGATCCTTTGTTTATGCTACTTTTTTTTTTTTGGCTAGAGAAACCCTAATCGATTAAGAGTTTGTTTCCAACTCCCCGTGGACGGCTGCGATTCACACCCCAAAGTCCCACTCGCTGTGAGTAACACAGTTTCTTCATGTTGTGTGTACTGATTAGACACATGCTTGCCCTCTTCCCCCCCTACTCTAATTTCCCACCCCAACCCCCCATCCTGGATTTCTCTATTATTATTATGATTGTTTCTTTTATTCATTAAACATGAAACTCAATCAACGGATCATTTGAAGATGCGTCACAAACACCATTGATTGGTGCTAGTGGTTGATACGGTTTGCTGCCAGCGTCCTAGGTATTAACCAAGTACCTTCTTAAAATATATGATGTTCCAAGCAGCGCAGTTTTTTGCAGTTCCGCTGGTGTTATTGCAGGAAGCTGCAATTTCTTGATGTGTTTTGCAAAATTCTTAAGACATGGTACCAAGTGCCCCAATGACAATGGTTATCACTCTAACATGTTTCATCCATAGCGGTGTAGTTTCGATGGCCAGGTCGCGATATTTCGTGATTTTTTTTCTAGTTCTTTTTATTTGACTCTGGCATCTCCAGGAACAGTGATATTAAAAAAAACTGTACGCTTCGGCCTTCTACAACCATGATATCTGGCGTGTTGTACTCCAAAGGACGATGATCCGCCTGTATTCGAAAGTCTCACAAGCATAGCCGGCTGGAGAATTTGGGAGTTGAAGTCCACAAGTCTTAAAAGTTGTCAAGTTTGGGGACCCCTGATTTAAAACTATGTCAAATGCCTGGCTACTGTGCTCAAAGTGGAGCAACAGTTGCCCTTCAGCAGAGCCCAAGTGTTGCATTTGTCCAAATAAATAAAATAAAAAGACTTTTAAAAAAAAGGCATGTCTGGAAAGATCCAGCATCTCCGAAAGGGCTCATCTAGTTCAAATAGTTTGCTTTTGCCCAGAATCTGCTCCCATTCCCTTTCAGGATGGGCCCCAATGTCATAGAAGCGCCCCCACCCCCGCCACAACGGGCTCCAGTGTGCGGTATGAATTGAATTCCCAATGAGAATTGGCCAGGCGCATTCACACGACCCTTGGTGCTGGCTGTTCCCTGAGAGAAGGTGGGGATCCTGGCACGATTGCTCAGCTGCAGCTTCGGCAGACACAGAGGGAGTGGGGGTTAGGGTTAGAAGGGGGGGAGATTTGGCAAGACTCCAGTGCTCCAGGCTTTTCAGGAGAGGCGGAGGCTCCCGCTGGGTCCTAGCGCCTCTCAAGCCTTACTTGTAGTAGTGTCCCGTGTAAGCGATCACAGAGGTTGCATCAGGATCATCGGGCGAGGGAACGGGCGAGGGGGAGGGGGAAAAAAAGGAAGCTTCCGCCAGGCTTTGCAAGAAGAGAAGTCGTTTCATCAGAAAGGAAAAAAACCCAAAGAAGAAGGAAGTCCTCTGAAAGCTAGGTGACCTCCTGGAAAGGTTTAAAGTTATAAAAGTCTGATTCATTGCTTGCTTTTCTGGAAATTAGCTTCCAGAAGTCGTAACTGTGCTCTACCTATCCTTTTTGATAAGGGTAGGAAGCTACTCTAAGTCTGGAGTAAGAGGGGAAAAAAAGGACCTAAAGCACCAGCATAGCTCAGGGTTGCTTAGGTAATTCCCTATGTAGAAAGTAGGCAGGCAGGTAAGAAAGAGAGAGAGGGAGAGAGAGAAAGAAAAAGAAAAGAGGAAGAAGGAAAGAAAGAAAAAGGAAAGAAAGTTGGAAGTTAAAAGTTTCTCAGCCTCCAAGCTATTTGGTCAATCTTAGCCATATAACATGGTGGAACAGGGTAATACATGGCTCTTTGTGGGGGTTTTTTCTTTTTCTATAGATCAGCTATTAACGATAGCTCATCTATAGAAAGGCATTTTCATTGTAGATCTTTGGTTAACTTAAGTTAGAACATCTTCATCCCAACATACCTGCGCAATGACTGCCAAATATACAGAAGAGGATAAATAGCAGAATTCATTTTCCTGTTTTCTTTTTTAAAAAAAAGAACAAATTCAATTGAAAATGGCCACATTCATTTGGCCAAATTAGGTTAACAGTCCCTTTTCCAAACTTAGTCCATTTCCTACCTATAATATGCATGCCATAGGTGGCACGCAGAGCCCTCTCTGCGGGCACGCATGCAGTCGCTTCAGCTCCAACGTGCATGAGCATGCACCTCCCGCCGGCCAGCTGATTTTCGGGTCTCTGCAGTGCATGCGTGGGGGGGCAGGGCGCACAGGGGGCATGCACACATGCACAGGGGGCAGAGGGGGGTGCCTCCCCCCCGCAGCCCTATTTTGCTGCCAGGGGCTGCAGTGAGGTGTACTAGGTTAAAAAAACAGGGTGCGGGGAAGTCGCTCCTGCATGCGCAAGGGAGTGGGTTGCACAGAGGGGGTCATGCACGCAATGCAATATGGGTGCGGGGGGACACGCACTGTCACACGCATACACTTTTGGCATGTGATGGCAAAACGGCTAGCTATCACTGTTCTACTCTGTACACAGATTTTCTGTCCCACATTTTTCTAACTTATTAAGAAGTACGGTAGGTTGTGGTCTCCTGGGAATGATGTGACACCGTGAACTAAACCACCATTATTTTGAGCCAGGAATAGTAATTGGAACCCTTGAAAGACGAATGAATGCAAGGGGGCAATAAACCTCTCTTGAGTAAAGTCTTCCTAAAATGTGAGCTCACACCTCTGAATGTAGTTGTGTAGAAATAAAATGGAATTCTGAATTAAACGGATCTGAAAACAAGTGGAGAGAAGAGTGGACTTGGAAGAAAAAGGTAATAAACATGTTAGAAACTAAAGAAAAGTTGAGATTCGTTTGATTCCCCTCTTGCAGCACATTAGGGACGCCATGGCTCAGTGGCTAAGAAGCTGAGCTTCTCGATCAGAAAGGTCGGTGGTTCGAATCCCTAGTGCCGCGTAATGGAGTGAACTCCCGTTACTTGTCCCAGCTTCTGGCAACCTAGCAATCCAAAAGCATGTAAAAATGCAAGTAGAAAAATAGGAACCACCTTTGATGGGAAGGTAACAGAGTTCTATGCGCCTTCGACGTTTAGTCATGCTGGCCACATGACCATGGCAACATCTTCAGATAGCTTTGGCTCTTCGGCTTTGAAACGGAGATGAGCACCGCCCGCTAGAGTCAGGAATGACTAGTACATATGTGCAAGGGGAACCTTTACCTTTAGCACATTGATGCTACCTAGTGGAGTTTTACTGGTGTTACTTAATTGTGCCTTGTCTTTTTTGGGTGTGGGTGGGATGGGGAATATTTAGTCAGTAGCCCCAAATGACATTATCATAACATAATACTTAATTGAAGTTTTGGATTAATATAGAATGGCTGGAACTCCACCCAAAGTAGATGAGGCCATCTTCAGCATGCGGACTGAGTTAGGATTGTTCATTTATATTCCGCGTCCTTCTGCAAGAGGAATTGGGGGAAATCCCTCTGGTTAAAATTATGAACTAACAAAAGCAGAAGTATCTTCAGTTGTTTTCTTGTATGTTCTGTCCCAAAACAAAGGCAAATTATACTACCAGTTTTTGGCCCAGAAATTGGCTTGAATTTATACTTGGTGCAGAAGTCAAAAGTACAGTTTAATGTATAAATGTGTCGAGGCCTTGCTTATGCTTGCAGAAATCTTCCCAATGCTGTTCCCAGGTAGACAACTAGTTTAAAGTAAAAATCCAGATCACTGTAATTAAAATGTCTACACTTTACAATAATGTCACTAACTCAGCATTTATATTCTGTTTTATGAGAGTTCAGATCATTTGACCTGTAATCTTGCTTCCCTAATCCCTACGAGAACCCTGCAAGGTATCTCAGTATTATGTTTCTCACACTGTGGATGGAAAGAGAGACACACTGAGATGCAATTTCAGCTCATAAGTATCCCAGGGCCTTTGTAGATCTGGGACTTTTCCAGGATGATAATCCCAAGTAATTAATTCTATAGCTGCTCTTCCAGGCAAATCCCAAATGGCAGGCTTTCCCAGCAGTAGCAATTTTTATATATAATTAGATGAATATTACTTATTCTCCCTCCTGATGTTCCAACTATAAAACAACAATGATCAGGCGTCATTTCTAATAGTAAGTTTTTTGGCTGCTTTATTTAAAGTTAGGTTTTTAAATGCTTTTTTCCCTTGTTTTAAAATTAAAAGTCAAGATAGATGTTTAATAATCATCCTGAGTCCCGGACTAGTTATAACCAGTGGTGAAATGCTACCGGTTCGGATCAGTTCTCCCAAACTGGTAGTAAAAACTGCTTTAAAAAGTTCTGATGATCAGCTGTGTGACAAATCAGCTGTGCCAAATTGTCTGTGAGATTCCTGCTGGTTGCAGGGGCCATTTTGTGTGAAGTCCAGCTGCTTTTACATTGTGGGTGAGTCAGTTGTGTAGCCACGCCCACCCAGTCACATGACTACCAAGCCACGCTCACAGAACCAGTAGGGAAAATTTTTGAATATCACCACTGGTTATAACAATTGATAATGTTCTTCACGATCCAGAAACAAACCATCTTCCTCATTTCTATTATTGTCCTGAGTGTTTCTCACATACCACCACCACCACCAAAAGAAACCTGGGATTAATCTTATCAAAAATATACTCCATAATAATCAGAACAACTGCTTTATAGAGTGCATGCATTCCATTCGCAATGGAATTACATTTAAAATGTTCCTATTTTTTAAAAAAAAACTACAGGCACTCCTTGAGTTGCAATCACAATTGAGCCCAAAATGTTGTTAAGTGAGACATTTGTGAGTTTTGCCCCATTTTACGAACTTTCTTGCCACAGTTGTTAAGTAAATCAGTGCAGTTGTTAAGTTAGTAACATGGTTATTGAATGATTCTGGCTTCGCCATGGACTTTGCTTTTCAAAAGGTCGCAAAAGATGATCACCTGACCCCTGGGACACTGCAACCATCGTAAATATGAAACAGTTGCCAAGCATCCGAATTTTGAACACATGACCATGGGGATGCTGCCATGGTCATAAATGTGAAAAGTGGTCATAAGACTTTTTTTTCACTTCACTAAACGAACTGTTGAAAGTTGAAGACTACCTCTACTATGACTCTGTCTGTCTGTCTTTTTGTGTGTCTCAACCACCACAATTTTACACTGCATATTTTAATTCCCAGAATTCCCCCAGCTTAAAGTTGCAGAAGTAGAGAAATGCTGAGTTAAGGTAAAGAGAATTACCAAACAATAATGGAATGTTCCTATGGTCATCTCAGTACTAAGCATTACTACAGTTGTGGCAGGGAAACTGTGAACCTAATGCAAAGTAGAGAATTGTAGGCTCTAATCCAAACTAAGGAAGGTGAGTAGAGAAGAATTATTATACATAGTATGGCACAGACCCTGTGAGTCCCTTGGACTGCAAGGAGATCAAACCAGTCAGTCCTAGAGGAGATCAACCCTGGCTGCTCTTTAGAAGGCCAGATCCTGAAGATGGAACTCAAATACTTTGGCCACCTAATGAGAAGGAAGGACTCACTGGAGAAGAGCCTAATGCTGGGAAAGATTGAGGGGAAAAGAAGAAGGGGACGGCAGAGAATGAGGTGGCTGGATGGAGTCACTGAAGCAGTTGGTGTGAGCTTAAATGGACTCCAGAGGATGGTAGAGGACAGGAAGGCCTGGAAGAACTTTGTCCATGGAGTCACGATGGGCCGGACATGATTTTGCAACTAACAACAACAACACAGAAGCTCAGTCAAGGTACTGCATTCTTAAAAGAAGACTTAGCTTTTCTCTGAGTCAAAGTTTGTTTCTTCAAACTCTTCAAAACGGCTTCCATTTTCAATTCTGTCATTGAAATCCTACTGCCTGTTCTTTTATATTACTGCAAAAAGTCATTAGAATGCATTATTCATGAAGTCACTTGACAAGAATGAAAAGTGGAAGAGCCAAGGGCTTTTTCTTAGCATAAAGTGAAGATTTCACTCTGTTCTTTGCTGTCACCACTAGTGCCCAAGGGGGGGCGAAGAGGCCTCCCAGGTAACTCTTGGAGCTGTGGCATGGCCTTTCCATTTTTATTTGGCCTTGTTGATTGCAAAGGGTCAGTTTGTTGCAACATTAAAGATATCATGAAACTCTTCAGGAAATACCGGTAAATGAAATCTCAGGAATAAATGAAAATCACACAAAGCTGTTTCCCTAGTATTCTTTCAACACACACAGTTGTTGCCATTATTATTCCAGACTGAAGGATTATGGTGGAGAACTGGAGTGGAAGGGACTTACCTACCAGGGAGAACAATTAATGGCTTGCCTTTAAAAATTGTGGGTGCTCCATCACTGGAGGCTTTTAAGAAGAGATTGGAAGCCATTTCTGTGAAATAGCAATAGACTTATATACCGCTTCATAGTGCTTTACAGCCCGCTCTCAGCGGTTTACAGAGTCAGCATATTTCCCCCAACAATTTGGGTCCTCATTTTACCGATCTCGGAAGGATGAGTCAACCCTGAGCCTGGTGAGATTTGAACTGCTAAATTGCAGGCAGCCGGCAGGCAGCAGAAATAGCCTGCAGTACTGCACTCTGACCACTGCGTCACTGTGGCTCATAATGGTACAATAGGCTCTCCTGCTTGAGCAGGCGTTGGACTAGAAGGCCTCTTCTGACTCTATTGTTTTATTCCAGGCGATCTCCAAACCTGGCTACTTCAAGACTTGCGGACTTCAACTCCCAGAATTCTTCAGTCAGCCATGAAGTACACAAGTCTTAAAGTTGCCAAGTTTGGAGAACCCTGTTCTATTAAGTATCAACAAATGGAAGTTGAGATAAATTTAGTGAATCAATCTTATTTTATTGAAATCTGTGAAAGAAACCATTTAAAAAAAACTTTGAACAAATATTTACATACATATTCATCAGTCATATAGGAAAACAGACTTTGGACAACAACGTCTGTTTGGTCTCTATCTCCTTCTGATCCAGCTTATGAATATTATTTCACCTTGTATATACAGAACATCCTGAATACTGTATTTTTCGGAGTATAAGACGCACCTTTTCCCCCTGAAAAAGAGGATGAAAATTTGGGTGTGTCTTATACACTGCATGTAGCTGCACCCACTCCCACCAGAGGCCAAAAATGCGAGGCATGTAGGCAGTGATGGTCTGTGGCAATCCCTGCAGTCTGGAACAGCTGATTGTGGGTATTCCGGCAGTCCGATTCACCCACCAATCAGCTGTGCTGAATCAGGCTGCAATAAGTGCTGAAGCTGAACTGTCTGGTCAGAGTTTGCGGCAGCAATCACATTCAGAAAGCACAGTAACTGATTCAGCAGGATTCAAAATAATAATAATAATATACAATACATTACCAAAAGCAGGTTTTTCCGAAGTAGCAGTAAATACAAGCAAAACACAAGCAGTTTCACTTTCAGTTCTCTGCTAAGCCAGGCTCCTTCTTGTCTCCATACAGCAAATTTCAGAGTCTAAATAGCCCCCATTGGCTGACTTAGTTGCTATGCCTATTCATTGGCTGATCTTGTTACCTTCTATCAGCTGAATACCATGGATGTTGGTAGGCAGACACAGATTTTTTTTTCTTCTTATTTTCCTCCCCAAAAATTAATGTGCGTTTTATGCTCCGGAGCGTCTTGTACTCTGAAAAATATGGCAGTTGTATCTCATCAAGTTTGCATACAGAACACTACATTTTGGAGAAAATCTTAGAAAGTTTGCTTTAAGCATCTTCCTTAATAAACTTTAGTCTGGATTTTTGCTTTTTGCTTTTTTTGCTGCATTGGCTCCCAAACAACCTCTCCTGTAATTTGGATTGGCTGGAAACTTTTATAGGGGTTAAGAGTGCAGTCAAGGCATATTCAGCAGTAAATCAAACTGAGTCTCAGATAGTTGTTAAGAACTGCATTAACAAAGAAGCTTTCCTTTACTATAGGTAAAGGTAAAGGTTCCCCTCTCACGTATGTGCTAAACGTTCCCGACTCTAGGTGGCGGTGCTCATCTCCGTTTCAAAGCTGAAGAGCCAGCACTATCCGAAAACATCTCCATGGTCATGTGGCCAGCATGACTAAACCCCGAAGGCGCATGGAACGCTGTTACCTTCCCACCAAAGGTGGTTCCTATTTTTCTTCTTGCATTTTTTACATGCTTTCAAACTGCTAGATTGGCAGAAGCTGGGACAGGTAACGGGAGCTCACTCCATGACAAGGCATTGGCGATTCGAACCGCCAAACTGCCGACCTTTCTGATTGACAAGCTCAGCATCTTAGCCACCTAGCCACCACATCCCTTCCTTTACCATAGCCTGTTACAAAAGGCTAGATTGCAACATCTTGAAATAACCACACCTTTCTAAAGTAGGGGTTTTCATAACACAAATTTAAATTATGCTTTGGCTGTTTTATATAATTATCTTATACTAATTCTCTCTTGAATTATACACTGGCTAGATGTTTGTATTTTTAGGTCATTCAGTATGCACTTTTAAGTACAATAATAAATTAACTTTTTGTTTAAGTTGATTGCAGCCTGTTTTAATCTGGCAGCAACCGGGAGCCCTGGTGGCTCAGTGGTTGGAATGCAGTATTGCAGGCTAACAATGCTCACAGTCTAGAGTTTGATCCGATAGACTCATGATTGACTTAGCTTTCCATCCTTCCGAGGTGGGTAAAATGACCCATATTGTTGGGGGCAATAGGCTGACTCTGTAAACCACTTAGAGAATGCTGTAAAAGTACCATGAAGGGGTATATAAGTCTAAGGACTATTACTACCCTGTTTCCCCCAAAATAAGCCCTTCCCAGATAATAAGCCCTCCCCGAAAATATTTCAACACAGCAGCAGCCATGAGGTGACCACATTCATCCTGCACCTCAAAAATAATAAGATCTCTCCAAAAATAAGGCCAAGTGTTTATTTCGGGGGTCAACACAGTATATGTTGAGACTGCAATTGGGAGATTTCCATCTCTGAGCAAAACATCTGGAAAATACTAGATTGAGGAGGTAGATTTACAGAATACTTAAACATGTATCCTAACAATTATGGAGTCTTGACGTTCTAGAAATAATTTTTTTAGTTTTTATTAATCAGAGGTAATCAGAATTTTTAAAGATGGGAAGTCTTTGCAACAGTAGAAATGTGCCTTAACCTAAAACTCTACGAAAGATAGGGGGAAATACTATAAAATATTAATAAATGAAAGAAGGCACAACTAATTTGCCATTTTTATAGGTGTGTAAACACAGTACACACTGTCATTCAGTTCACATGCAGCCATGTTTTTTTAACCATGGTTTACAGAATAAAGCACAATTGGCTGGTTTGCACAACAGATTAGGTGCAACTACACTTCACAAATGATAATGGCAGAGTTAGCACATCATGTTAAGCCAAAGCAAACAACCATATAATTTAGTGCAATAAATGAAGCAGATCTCTTATCTTACTCCCTTTGCTAAGCATGTTTATCGTCATGAAAGTTGACATATTTCGGACTCCTTCCCTTGGCCTCTCTCTTTTTCCTAAGACATCTGTCAATTTTCCTACGAAAATAAGAGAGCCTGAGCTAAAATCCATGGAAAATTTGCTACTTGCAACATGGGCAGAATGGGCCACGATACCTTGCTACGATACAAGGAGCTGGAAGACGCTCACCTGGTTATTACTTTGCTATGCTTCTCATGCCTGCAGATAATTTGTAGGGAATCCATGTATCATTTGGCCATGCTTTTCACAGAACAAGTGATGCACTGCAGCTGACCTCAATTCCAAGCATGATATTGAAGGCGAGGGAAGGCAAGCAACAATACAGGGCAGACTTGGCTGAAATCCATCTCTACTGATAATAGAGGTGACTTGGAAGCAAATGACAAGAGGCAGAGTGCGGAGGGAGGGTACAGAATGGATGATTACCAAATGCAGCAGTGAATAGTTCTTGCCTTGCCTGGATTTTGAGCTTCCCCGATGGGATCTAAATTAGTCTATAATTCAGAGAAATGGATGGACTAAACTTGGAGATGCAGGAAGGACTGATCAGAATCAAGACTGCAACATGCTAGTGAAGGTTGACTTTTCCTACTCCACAGTGTCCTTATTGAAATCACCAATATGTCCCTCTCTTCTTTTTTAGAGGCCAAACCAACGTATCTGGGGACCAGTCTTCGTGGCTCAGTGGTAAAAGATGCTGAGGTGACAAACCAGGTTCAACCCACCCATACTTGAAAATGAAAATGACAGCAATCAGATTCAACCAGTGCTGACACAATGAACTATTGTCCCTTTTGGTCTGCAACTACTAAGAAGATGCTGTACCTTAGGTTTGGGATCCATATCGAAGAGCTTCAAAGTATTTGTAGATACATCTGCAAGCACCCTGTTGGTCTTTCAGATTTCTCATCCAAGTGGATACCAGTAAGATCATTCTATATTGACTTCATTGATGGCTCCTATTGACTTACCCCCAACCCTGCTCCTGGGTTTACATTAATGGTTTTTCATTTGATCAGCTACTTACTTGTTTCTCAAATCATTGCCTGATGAAACTATGGCAGTGGCTGTCACAAGTCTTCGTGTAATGAGATTGAAAAAAACCCCTAGGTTGGGTGGCGCATGTATGCATGTGCCCGTATCTTTGTGGATCTTTATCTTGTAGTTGTGAAAGTTCCTTTGCATCCTAATGACTTTACAAACTTTCCTGTACTTGCATAAAAGAGGTGCTAAAAGAGAGGATTGACAAAATCAAATTTACTAGAGCAGGGGTGTTGGCAACTTTAAGACTTGTGAACTTCAGCTCCCAGAATTTCCCAGCCAACTTTTCTCCAACCTTGGCCACTTTAAGACTTGTAGACTTCACCTCCTAGAATTCCCCAGCCAGCATAGCTGGCTGAGGAATTCTGGGAATTGAAGTCCACAAAGTTGCCAAGTTTGGAGACTCCCCTGAACTAGAAAAACGAATGAAACCCCAGTCCAGCACTCCCCTCAGGAGACTACATGGACATTTACAATCAAAACAATCCCAAATTGATGTTGGAAGTTGAGCCTGCCAAGGGAGAAGGTATCCAAGCAACTAGGATGGAAAAACAAAGGGAGAGTAGATCTGGTACTTATTCCATGGATGATTAAAACTGAAGTTTCTTGCAAGTTAGATTTAATATGTAAAGAATATGAATCCACACAGACATACATTTGGGATGTGTAAAGCCAGTAACGTGATCCATAGCAAACTCGATGTCAGAGCATAAATATCAAGGTTGAACACTGGACCTTCTGAGGATCAGCAAAGTGGAATAAACTGGAATAAGTTGCTTCAAATTAGAGGATTTCCAGATCTGCTGAGGACTAGAAAAATCACAGGGGAAAAAAAAAGACTATTGTTAACAAAAAAAGGTGCCAAAGCCAGCACCTGGATACAACCCTTACATGTTGGCTCAGTGGCTAAGATTCTGTTGATAAGAAAGATTGGTAGTTTGGCAGTTCGAATCCCCAGCACCGCGTAATGGAGTGAGCTCCTGTGACTTGTCCCAGCTTCTGCCAACCTAGCAGTTCGAAAACATGTAAAAATGCAAGTAGAAAAATAGGGACCACCTTTGGTGGGAAGGTAACGGCATTCCGTTCGCCTTCGGTGTTTAGTCATGCTGGCCACATGACCACGGAGATGTCTTTGGACAGCGCTGGCTCTTTGGCTTTGAAACGGAGATAAGCACCGACCCCCAGAGACCGGAATGACTAACATACAGTATATGCGAGGGGAACCTTTACCTTTTACCTTAGTTTTAATTCAAGTCCAAAGCAAGCCATCAATATTATGGTGATCTCTGGTCCAGTTCCAATTACTTGTCCAGAGGAAGGCAGAAGTT
The DNA here is from genome assembly GCF_964273705.1 of Natrix helvetica. Taxonomy (NCBI): domain Eukaryota; kingdom Metazoa; phylum Chordata; class Lepidosauria; order Squamata; family Natricidae; genus Natrix; species Natrix helvetica. The sequence goes on from NC_138551.1 coordinate 85,326,272, forward strand.
CTAGAGTGATTTGTGACATCGTGCCAAAACAACATTTAAAAAAAGGCAAATTAGTCCCTGAAATAATGGGAAAATGTGCCCTCTATGCGAAAACAAAGGAGAATTCTACAGCTCTTCTTAAAAAAAAAAACCTTGGTGTTTATAGCAAACACCTTGTGCTATTATTTGAAATATGACTTTATATATGGACATCTCTGGATATATGACAATACAGTGGTGAAATAGAACTGACTTTATATTTTGCATGCAAAGATGGAGAAATTGCATTCAGTCAGCAAAGCCAAGAGCCAGTGTTGATTGCTGTTCCTTGCAAAAAATTGACAAATAAAATAAAACAGAAAACAAATACAGACATGATGGCAACATGATAACAACTCACAAGTATTCAGTAGGATGATAAGGCAATCAAGAATAATATGTTTGAATAAATAAATAAACCAATAACTTTGATTTGATGAATAGAGAGCCTGAAAAGCTCTCTATTCATATTTACAACATTGTTAAAAGTGAAGCAGACATCCTGAAAAAGCGAGATGAAATCACTCTGTGATGAAATTACTTAAAATAGTTACAAAACAGAAGAAAACCGAGTAGCAAAAGGTAATAGAGACCAGAGGAAAAATCTGTTCCACTGAAGGCTCATAAAAAAGGAGGATTTATATCTAAATAAGCACTGCATTAAAAAAAAAGAGTGAAGATAACCATATTGTGGGGATGATGAAAGATTTAAGAAAATTGCAGGTATCAAGAGAAATTTTTATGCAGAGACGGGGCTGAAAGAAAACAAAGAAGGCAGCGATCTAGTGGGGAAAAAAGGGACTATGAAGACGCTATAAAAATAATATAGTACAGATGTATAACCAAGTTCTCAAATCATTACTGGAAAGTCGATTGGGCCCTAGAATATATTAGCGTACTAACAATGAAACTGCAAGAACTGAAATCCAGATGAAACAGATAATGAAAAGGACAAGAGAAATGCAAAAAGAGATCTCTTTTTGCTTTAGTGATATTTTTGACTGTGTAAACCATGACAAGCTACGGATAGTCTTTAAGAATATGGGTGTAGGGAATGTGGTGGCTCAGTGGCTAAGACGCTGAGCTTATTGATCAGAAGGTCGGCAGTTCAGCAGTTTGAATCCCTAGCACCGCATAACCGAGTGAGCTCCCATTACTTGTCCCAGCTTCTGACAACCTACCAGTTCGAAAGCACGTTAAAAATGCAAATAGAAAAATAGGGACCGCTTTGGTGGGAAAGTAACAGTGCTCCGTGCACCTTTGCCATTGAGTCATGCTGGCCACATGACCATGAAGACGTCTTCAGACAGTGATGGCTCTTCGGCTTTGAAATGGAGCTGAGCACCGCTCCCTAGAGTCGGGAACAACTAATACATATGTGTGAGGGGAACCTTTACTTTACCTTAAGGTACTGGAATATGTGTTTATGTGTGTATACACACACACATATATCTGCATACTGTTTTGGGGTTAGCTTTTTGTAAATCTGCTGAATAATCTTTAAGGGAACGTCTACCATAGTTGTGACTCTATCTAGTCATGCCGGCCACATGACCAGGGAGATGTCGTCGGACAGTGCTGGCTCTTCAGTTTTGAAACGGAGATGAGCCCCGTCCCCTAGAGCCGTAACCGACTAGCATGCATGTTTTATAGCACAGTGGTTCTCAACTTGTGGTCCACGATATTGTTACAGGGAGTCCACCAAGTCTTGAAGAAATGTTAGGTTCTTGGGTTAAGTCTTGAGGGTCCGTGGTCACAACAGGTATTTAAAGGGGGGATCCATTATAAAACAAAGGTTGAGACCCATTGGTATAGCAGAAAATTTCATCTGCTTTTGAAAAATTGTGTATGACAATCTATGAATGAAATATAGAACAGCTAAGTGGCTGAAAATAGCAAAAGTGGTATGCCAAGGTTGTATCATTTCATCTTAATTAAGGCATATGTTGAATACATAAGGAGAAATTTTGGATTAAAAGAATCAGAAACTGGAATTTATATTGCTGGGAGAACCATCAGCAACCTCAGTTATGTGAATGAAACCACTTTGACAGCAGGAAACAAGGATGACTTAAGAAATCTCTTGTTGGAAGAGAAAGAGGAGAGCAGAAAAGTCAGTCTCCTTACATAAGATTAAATAGATTGTTGTTGTTGTTTTATTTATTGAAACAGTTTATATAGTGCCGATTGTGCAGCCCGGCAAAATGATTTAAAATAAATGTTTTAATGTTTTAAAATAAAAATATATAAAATAATACCATACAGCATTAAGTCTCGCTCCAAAAACATTTTATTTTTAGTCCATGTAATCCCGGGGGGACTTCTTACAGGCATTGGTACCAGTTCGCTTCACACACGCACCAGACACGCATTGCTCACACATGCGCAGTTCACTGTTGTGCGCATTCATTGTTCTGCGCATGCGCAAAGACCATGCAAAGCTAATGCAACACATGCTAGCAACGGCAGCAGAGACCGGGGAACCAGTTCTGGGGCGTGGCCAGCCTGGGTCGCTGCCGGTTCTGCGACCCAGGCCAACTGACCACTACTAGTCCACCCTAACTGGTGCAAACCAGTAGAAACCCACCTCTGATGTCATCCAAATAAATGAATCCACTTCTAGGGCTGATTCAACCTCTCAGTTCAAAAGTCTAGATCTCAATCAGAATAGAGCTGGTAGGGATCTTGAAATGCCATACAAAAGGCCACCTGGCACTCGAGGGATGCTGTTCCATAGAGATACTTATGTCAAGATGCAGCTCCAACCCAATGCAAATAGGCAGAGAAGTTGAAGGAGTAACAGTTCTTTAGTTGTCAGACATGAACAATTCACAAATATAGTAACTGTAGTGGCAATAGCAAGCAAAATAACTGATTAAATTTATATACCATTTGACTCACAGAGACCCCAGACGGTTTACAAATTGCTAGAAACATTTAAAAACAAGGAACAAAACAGCAACAACGGAAAACAAAGGACTTAAAGATAGCCGGGAAAACAAATCTGGACAAAGAAAGGGGGGGAAAGGGATGTCAATCATTCTTGCCAAAGACCTCGGCAAAGAGCATGTCATCAGAGATGTCAAAATGTCAATAAGGTGAGTCCATTCAAATCTTGGGGTAGGGGGGAAACCTCATTTCAGAAGGCCGGCATCGTGATGGAAAAAGTATTCAATTTTAGGGATGCAATGGATGGCTTTGTACCAATAGAAGAGAATATTTGTAGCTCAGGATTAAACTGTAGGGTCCTTGGTGCTCTCTGAGCTTGATGGGTTTTTTGAAGACGTTTCATTACCAAACTAGGTAACATCATCAGTGCACTGATGATGTTACCTCATTTCATTAGTAATAAAGTTTCCGCAAGAAAACCACCAAGCTCAGAGATCCCCTCAGATGGCATTGTTTAATTCTGTAATGGCGAACCTATGGGCATGTGTGCCACAAGTGGCATACAGAGCCCTCTCAGCAGGCACACCAGCTGTCACCCCAGCCCAGTTCCTCTGCACATGCACACACATCTCCCACCGGGCATCTGATCTTTGGGTCTCAACCATGCATGCACAGAGGGCAGGGTGCATGTGCGGGGGGCACTCGCATTGCATTTTGGGCCCCTGCTCAGTGTTATTTTGGCATCCAGGTCAGTGCAGGAGATATTCCAGGCCCAAAACAGGATGCAGGGGGAGCAAAGAACAAAAATGGGTGAGGGGGGGATGGGGTGCATGCACTGGGGAGCAGGGGAGCACGGGGTGTCATGTGCACATACGCGGGAGGTGGGGCACCCGGGGGGGGGGCACACATGCATTGCATTATGGGTGTGGACGCACACACGATTTTGCAACGAAATCCTAGGAGAAAGAGGTTGACAGATCCAGACAAAATGTTAAAATGAAGATATAAGACATTGGCAACAATAGTACATATTGTCAATGTTGGAAATGTCACCAGTTGCCAGGAATATATTATCATATGTGGTGGAGGTGTAGGGATGCAAAAAGCTATTGGGTTAAAATACAAACATGGTTGGAGAAAATGATACATCAGCCCATAGAGTTTAAGCCAGAGGTATTCTTATTGGGTATTCTACCAGAGAAATGTAGTAAAGAAGATTCACATTTGATTGTACAAATAATAACAGCAGCTAGAATTATATTTGCACAAAATTGGAAAGCAGACAAAATCCCATAGGAAGGGGAGGTAATAAAGAAGATGTTAGACTGTGCAGAAATGAACAGGTTGACATTGAGAATAAAGGACAAAGAGGAATCAGTGTACTACAGGACATGGGACGATTTTATGAGTGGCTTGAAAAAAGATATACTGTAAATAGAAAGAAAAAGGAACAAAACATGAAATAAATATCTCAGACGACACATGATTAAATTAGGGGAAGGGGAAATAAGAAAATATCAAAATGTAAATATACGGGGGGGGGGGAAATGATATGAATTGACAAATGTTAAATAGCAATTATAAGAATGTATATTTAAGAATGAATTTGAAAGAAAAAATTTTTTACAAAAAAAATAGTACATATTGTCAAAGTTGTACATTTTCTAGTAGTAACGTATGGCTGGGATAGCTAGGCTACCTGAAAGACTGGACAAAGGAAAATGGATGCCAACAAACGAAGACACTGGAGAAAAATGTTGAGATTATCGTTCTCAAATGGTTGGACCAACGGAAGAGCAAGTAATTAAATGCTGGTTGATATAAAACCAGACAGCTCAGTACAGTGGTGGGTTCCTAACCAATTTACTACCGGTTCGCTGAGAGGGTGTTCAGTGCCGTTGTAACTTCGAACCGTCCTTAAATGAACTGTTGTAAGTCTATCTGTACATTTGACAGCTAAGCCCATTGAGCGCAATGGGATTTACACCAGAGTACAAAGTTAGAGAAATACAAGAAGGAAGGAATGTAAGTTTCTATTGCCCATTTAAGCACTCTTGGTTGAAATGCATGGTTGGTTCAAACACAAAGATAAGGTATAAAATAAGGGCCTGACTTTAAAAATGTATATTCTGATTCTTATTTCCATAAACAGAGTTTAGAAATGACTCAGCTTCAAACAGAACTCAACTGGACAGGCAGTTACCGATGTTACCGCTTATTCTGCTTCTAAGCAGAATATTTGTTTGTTCTGTTAATAATTGGTTTTAATGCTTGATGGCTTGTTTTCAGTCCTTACTACAGACATGTAATAAATTCCTTTTCAGGACTAATTTGATAACGTAGGGGGTTTAGTTATTTTAGAAGTAGGGTTTATATCCACACAAGTGTGCATTTTGTTCCTTGGCACTTTATATATCATCACAACTATAATCCTTCCACTCTTTACACTGAAAGCCTAATCAAAATGCCAAGATAAGGAAAGACTTGTTATTCTGGGTTAGCATTTATTATGGAACTAGATTGTGGAGGGGTGTATTTAGGCAGATGAGCCCACAAGCAGTTGCACTAGCTTTTCGTAATCTCAGCAATTTTAAGATGTGTAGATTTCAATTGCAGAATTCCCCTAGTTGTATTGACGAGGGGAATTCTGGCAGTTGAAGTCCACGTATCTTAACATTGCTGAGATTGACAAACATTGAGTAGGACAGTAAGGTAAAAGGTAAAGGTTCCCCTCGCACATATGTGCTAGTCGTTCCTGACTCTAGGGGGTGGTGCTCATCTCTGTTTCAAAGCTTAAGAGCCAGCGCTGTCCGAAGACGTCTCCATGATCATGTGGCCAGCATGACTAAACACCAAAGGTATACGGAACGCTGTTACCTTCCCACCAAAAGTAGTTCCTATTTTTCTACTTGCATTTTTACATGCTTTCGAACTGCTAGGTTGGCAGAAGCTGGGACAAGTAACAGGAGCTCACTCCATTACTAGGGATTCGAACGTCCGAACTGCAAGCTCAGCGTCTTAGCCACTGAGCCACCACGTCCATAAGAGTTGGACAGTAACTAAGCTATAAAACAACTGAAATCTGATATGGATGATAGTTCCCCACCCTGGTGCCTATTTGTCAAGATTCTTCAGGCTGGATTTCCTATATTTAAGCCAACAAACCATGAATTCCTCTGCCTGTGGCTGCTGGGAATTTTAGTCAAATACAATCACCACCAGATTGGAGACATTAGGGCTGCAATGTCACTCCATGTTTCTTCCACATTCTACTGAAACCTTTACAGCATTCTCATTGTAGCACAGGGTCAAAACAACAAAGTTTGAGCCATTTCTAATGAAACCGTCACAATGCACTTCTAAAGCTGTAGTCCAGCATATTTACCGAGGAATAAGTCTCACAATGCACAGGGGATTTAGCTGATACTAAACACACTTGACAATCTTATTTGGAGAGTTTGGGGTGGAAAACGGAGGAAAGTATTTTAAAACATTTCTTAAAAGTCTTTCTGGTGGCCTCAGGTTCTAGAATTTGGAGAACTCATCTGGTATCAAGAAGACAACTCCTGCAAATACTCTGGACAGCTATGAAAACAAACCAACTGAGTATTGAACAAATAATAATAATAATAATCCAGAGTTCTCATATGAGACTACAAATAAGCAGACTCAAATTATCCTACCTTGGGCACATTATGTGAAGACCCAGCTTTCTTGAGAAGGGTTCAGTGTTGGGAAAAGTGGAAGGAAAGAGAAGGAAATGACAAACAGCAAGTTGGGTTTAGTCAGTTACGGTGGTACTGAAGGCATCATAGGAAGATGAAGGACCAAGCTAGGTGCAGCTCTATCTACAGATAAAATATATTTATGTGCTCACTAGGAGTCAAAAATGAGTTGGTGGCAGATAATCAGTCAATTAAAAAAAAATCTGATATCAAGTGAAAATATATATCACTTTCCTGTTTGAGTTAGTTAGAATATCTACCAACTTCACTGCAGTTTTAGCTTGATCTTCCCTGCATTGAAAATGACTTTTTTTATGACCAGTGGACAGTAATCAGCACACACTGTTTTGTTACAGCTTCCCCAACTTGGTACATTTTTAGAGAAAGGGGCCTGAATTTAATACCTTTAAATTATTTCTACCCCAACAGTGGTGAAATTCAGTTTTTTTTACTACCGGTTCTGTGGGCGCACGGAATGTTGTTACCTTCCCACCAAAGGTGGTGCCTATTTTTCGACTTGCATTTCTACGTGCTTTCAAACTGCTAGGTTTGCAGAAGCTGGGACAAGTAACGGGCTTGGTGAGCGTAGCAGGGGAAGGATACTGCAAAATCCCCATTCCCTCCCCACTCCTGGGGGAAGGATATTGCAAAATCCTCATTCCCACCCCAATCTGGGGCCAGCCAGAGGTGGTATTTGGCAGTTCTCCAAACTATTCAAAATTTCCACTACTGGTTCTCCAGAATCTGTCAGAATCTGCTGGATTTTACCCCTGTCCCCAACCCCCAAGCCCTGGATCAATACTGGGCCACAGCCTGTGGTGGGTGAGCGAGCAAAGCTTCATCTGTGCATGCACAGGATCTAAGCTGCCCATGAAAACATCCCTTCTGGTCCACAGAAGACAATTTTTCTTCTGAAACTGGTCCCGTGCCAGAAAGGTCACGGATCGCTGTTCTACTATACCAGGCATGTCAAACTCGATTTCATTGCGGGTCGCATCAGGGTTGCATTTGACCTCGAGGGGTCTGGGTGGGGATGGCCAGGATGGTGTGGCCAGCTTGATGTCAATCATGTCAGGGGCGCTTGTGGCCCTAGCACTCTGCCAGCACAAACAGGCTTCTGCTGGAATGGTCGTCTGCAACCCTCTGCCAGCGAAAACGGAGCATGGGAGGGACATATGTGGTGCTCCTGAGTTCCATTTTCGCTGGCAGAGACACCGCGATCCATCTGTTTCCAGAGTGGCTCTATGGGCCAGATCTAAGCACTCCGCGAGCCAGATCTGTGCCCCGGGCCCTGAGTTTGACACCCTGTACTATACAGCACAAAGTTATGTTTGTGTTCAGATTGCTACCCTGAAAATAAGACCTCTGCGGAGAATAAGCACAATTGGGCTTTTGAGTGCATGCGCTAAAATAAGCCCCCCCAAAATAAGCCCCCCCCAAATATTGCAACAGAGCAGCAGCCATGAGGTGACCACGCTTGCTGCCTCCTGCACCTCAAAAATAATAAGACCTCCCCGAAATTAAGGCAAAGTGCTTATTTCGGGGGTCAAAAAAATAAGACCCTGTCTTATTTTCGGAGAAACACAGTAGAGTGGAGGAATGTCTGTAGAGATTCTCAGTCAGCTAGGGCACAGTTGTCTCAAAGGTGCTTTTTCAAAAGGCAACTGGACAGTTTTTTCCCAAAAGGCAGAGGAGGAACTTACAGTCTTCAAAAATGGATTGCCATTAAGGATTTTCCTGCTTTTCCACCAAGCGAGTGTAGACTTTCGTTCCCATCATTTTTTACCATCAACCACAATTTTTGAGTTACTGTAGTTGGAAAGTAGAAGCCAAGAAGATCTGAACATCCAAAAATCCTCTATTCTGTTGGGAAATAGATTCAGCAAATGGTGCATTTCACCCCGGGGGAAGCTTGCAATTTACATATTCAAAGAAAAAAAGTTCTTATCTGCATCTGACAAATTTTGCTATGAAAAAAAAATAAAACAGAATAACTTTGTGAAATCTTGCAATTGTCTCCAGAACATGTGTGTTAAGGGGAAAACGAACAAAATACTTTTTCAACATCTCTCTAGGATTATGATTTTTCTAAAAATTGCACTCTGCTCACAGTCAAAGGAATTTTGTCTTTAAAACTTTTTAAAAGGTGTATACATGTCCATATTGTTTCGCTTCTTATACTGTTCCAATTTGTTTTTTAATATTTTTTTCTTTAAAGCACTGGATCTTCTGGAATTGCAAGATAAAAATACTTAAATCAAACTCTATTCTTTTCTGGCTGTGCCATTCAGCCCTGAAATGATAAAATATTTGAAATAAAAAATCAATGAAGATTTTACTAGATTAAACACTAATTTATTTTAACAATTTAAATGTTTGAAGGTTGACTTCCAGCCAGGAAACTTTGGAAGTGGGGTAAAAAGCACTTTCAGGTTCCCCCTTGCACGTACAGTATGTGCTAGTTGTTCCTGACTCTAGGGGGTGGTGCTCATCTCCGTTTCAAAGCCAAAGAGCCAGTGCTGTCCGAAGACGTCTCCGTAGTCATGTGGCCAGCATGACCAAACCACCAAAAGCGCACGGAATGTTGTTACCTTCCCACCAAAGGTGGTCCCTATTTTTCGACTTGCATTTTACGTGCTTTCAAACTGCTAGGTTTGCAGAAGCTGGGACAAGTAATGGGAGCTCGCTCCGTTACGTGGCGCTGGGGATTCGAACCACCAAACTGCCGATCATTCTGATTGACAACCTCAGTGTCTTAACCACTGTGTCCCTTTCCACTTTCAAATGATAAACAAGTAAAGTATTAAATATAGAAAGGCAGAACAGACAAAAACAGGGAAACAATTGACTGAAACCAACAATGATTCTCAGATGCAAAATCCAGTAAACTATAGGAGAGAAAGCATCATCATGAATTTTGCGTGCCAGATCTGACATGCTAGGAATGATAAAGAGAAGTAAAATTGGCTACGTGACTATGAGTTTGTCCCGGAGTAAATAGTTATCCCTCCTGGCTCTGGTTTAGTCGTCTGACAGCCCTGGCAGGCAATTGCTGGAGAAGGAGATCAAGTGTCAATGCAAAGCAAAGCTTCCCGCAAATGGTTAAAAAAACAAAAACCTCTGCAGCTGCCAGGGACGTGTCTTGCAAGGCATTTTTCCTGAGGAAGACCGAGCCTCCTTCACTGCCGACGTGCTGAGTTCAGCGATTTTGCAAGACAGGCGGGGAAGAACGGGGAGGGAGGGGAGGGAAGACGAGACGTAAGGCTGAATTGTAACTGCAGAAGGAACCAGAAGTGTGAACTGTGGAGCAAGCGGAGGAACTGCTGCTTGTCGTGGAGCAAAGCCAATAGGCCTTGGATTAGGAGAGAGAAGAGTAACCTGCAATCCCAGGGCTGCATAGAATCCCTAATCTGTTTTTTGGGGGGGGGGGGGCAGAAGCCCCATCGGACCTCAATTATTAAAAGTCAACGGTGTGATTTCCTATCATTTTGTGGCAGGAAATACATAGAAATTCTAGCATAAGCTCTGAAAGAGGCTTCTGTCCTTGGACAAATCTTCTCCACTCCTCAAATGTTAAGGGTGGCATCTCACCAACAAAGCCTTCATCATCCTTGCCAGGTCAACAACAAGGCAATGATGGTCACAATCATGATTTGTGATTGGCAGAGAAATATACATAAACAGAAAGACAGGTCTCTGTCCCAAAGAGCTTACTATTTAATTGGAAGAGCCAAGAGGAGGCAAAAGGTAGAGGAGTGAAATGTGGGCCATACACATGTGTGTTAAATCATATAAAAATATGAGCATGGATGAAAAGAAGGAAAGAAAGGAAGGAAGGAAAAATGGAAGGAAGGAAAGAAAACAAAAAAAGAAAGAAAAAGAAAGAAAGAAAGAAAGAAAAAAAGGAGGGAGGGAAGGAAGGAAAGAAAAAGAAAGAGGAAGAAAGAAAGAAAGAAAGAGAAAGAAGAGAGAGGGACGTTGGGAGGGAAGGAAGGAAAGGGAGGGAGGGAGGGAAAGAGAAAGGAGGGAAGGAAAGAAAAAGAAAGAAAGAAAAAGAAAAGGAGAGAAAGGAAGAGGAAGGAAAGAAAGAAAGAAAGAAAGAAAGAAAGAAAGAAAGAAAGAAAGAGAAAGAAAGAAAGAAAGAGAAAGAAAGAAGAGAGGGAGGTTGGGAGAGAAGGAAGGAAAGTGAAGGAGGGAGGGAAAGAAAGAAAGGAGGGAGGGGAGGACGGAAGAAAGAAAGAAAAAGAAAAGAAAGAGAAACAGGAATAGGAAGGAAGAAAAGGAAGGAAGGAAGGAAGGAAGGAAGGAAGGAAGAAAAGAGAGAGAGGGAGCGAAAGAAAGAAAGGAAGGAAGAAAGAAGGAAGGAAGGAAAAAAAGGAAAGACCTTCTGGTTAAATGATTGACCTTCCCAGATTATTGTGCAAGTGGCAAACAAACAGAGTGGATTTTGACAACTCACCGATAAGCTTTATCAGATGCAAACTTTTCTGCTGGTAAGGTAAGGCTATTCCCAGCATGAGTGGGAAAAGAGGCTGGAGGAAGAACAGGTTCAACCAACAAGATCAGAAATGACCTAACCCTTTCAACAGTCTTGCTCCCTATATCAACTTTGTAGTTTCGGCTACTAAAGAGCTCTTGTTCTTGTGAATAGTTTAATATGTATCCAGAAACAGCCCTAGTGCAACCTTTCTGGATTTGTGGCCCAGACATGTTTTGACCTACAATTGCCCAAATTCCTAGTTAGTAATGCATGCATATAGGGACATGGTTGCTCAGTGGCTAAGACGCTGGAGCTTGTCGATCAGGAAGGTTGGCAGTTCGGCAGTTCGAATCCCTAGCACTTCATAACTGAATGAGCTCTGTTTACTTGTCCCGGCTTCTGCCAACCTAGCAGTTCGAAAGCACGTAAAAAATGCAAATAGAAAAATAGGAACCACCTTTGGTGGGAAGGTAACAGCGTGCCATGCACCTTCAGCGTTTAGTCATGCCGGCCACATGACCACGGAGACGTCTTCAGACAGCGCTAGCTCTTTGGCTTTGAAACGGAGATGAGCACCGCCCTCAGTTTCAGAAAAAGGATAGATTCCCATATATTCTGTCAAAACCACAGTGCAGGTAATCCTTGATGTACAACATTTGTTTAATGACCATTCAAAGTTACAACGGCACTAACAAAAACCGATCAGTTTTATTGTTTTTCAAACTTACAACTGTTGCAGCATCTCCATAGTCACGGGATTCAAATTCAAACACTCTTGGCAACTGCCTCGTATTTATGACAGTTGCAATGAATTGGGATTATGTGATCACCTTTTGCGACCTTCAGCGGGGAAGCCAGATTCACTTAACAACCGTGTTATGAACTTAACAAATGCAGCGATTCACTTAACAACCGTGGCAAGGAACATCATAAAATGGGAGAAAATTCAGTGTACAATTGTCTCACTTAGCAATGGAAATTTTGGGCTCAGTTGTGGTCATAAATCAAGAATAGCCTGTATTGAAGGGGCAATAATCCATGGAGAGAAATACAAGAGTGCTCCATGGATACGCTCCTGGTTTATGGGTTATTGATTTCTAGCATGTCGATTCTCCATGGAAATGTTATGCATACTCAATTTTATTTAAATGAATACTCATATCACCAATGAACCACCAAGGATTCTACAGTATGTGGAGTTCTCCCACCAAAGAAGTCAACTGAGGAGCAAAATGCTTTAAAAGTTCATGAAGGATTCAAAAGCCAAGATCTTTGGAAATCTCTTTGGGGTGACTTTATAAAGAGAATTGTACATTTATAATTGAAAGGTTTTTTGTTTTTTTTTAACCCAGAAACATTGAACAGCTCCTGGAAAATAAAGCACTAGAACAGTGACGGCGAACATTTTATCAACTGAGTGCCCAAACTGCATGCGCATGCCCAAACTGAAAGCTAGCGGCCAGCAGAGCTGGTGGCAGACTCAGACAGTGAGGAGGTTGGGGAGGATCATGGGCCAGTCCGGGGAAGGCTCTGACGAGTGCTCAGCGTCGGCGTCAGAAAGGGGGCCAGGGCCGTCTGACATTTATCAGCTGCCTTCTGAGTCGGAGATCAGAGGGGCAGAAGAACAGCTGGAGCCTGTTCCCAATGTGCACATGTGCAGAGCTGCCATGAGAAGGGAACAGTTAAGGAGGTAAGAAACACCACGGAGATCTGACCTGGGGCGACGGTGCACGGGCCAGCAGAGTGGGCTCTGCATAGGTTCGCCATCACGGCTCTCGAATTTCAGAGCATGAAAAGGAATAAAGTTGCATTCTTCTGTAACTAACTTGAACACAACCTGGATTGTCAGGATTCCTGTTGGTATGGACAACCAGGATGGTAAGGTGAATTAGCCAACGTCACGTTTTGCAGCCGCAGACTCTGAGGAACAGAACTAGAATAGAATAGAATAGAATAGAATAGAATAGAATAAATTATTGTGTGATTGGACACACAAGCAATTTGTCTTTGGTGCATATGCTCTCAGTGTACATAAAGAAAAATCAAATAGAATGCATTCATCAAGAATCAAGATATAAAACGTAGTGATAGTCATAGGAAACTAATAAGCAATCAAATCATATTAGGAAACAAATAAAACAATATAAATTAGGACAATTAGTCAATTGCTACCAATGTCAGTAGATTTTCACACAGTGAGTAATGCTACAAGAATGTCAGATTCAGATTTGGGGAAGTTTTACAGAGGGTTGTGTGGGTGGGTGTATTTGGGTTGTGGTTTGTTTATGTAAGACTTGACGTTTTTTTCCTAGTTTCCTTCAGAATTTGGTGAAAAATTACATCTCTTTAAATTGATGTTTTGCTGGGTTTTGGCGGTATAAACTTTGGGGTTTTCTACCTCAAAAAAATAATAATAAATCACTGCTCCTCCATAGATAGATCCAACCATAGAGGAAAATCCCTTTTACAAACTGACAGATAAATTACGCATTTAAATCATGTACTCAGTTCATAACACTCAAATAAATTTGTGGACGGTAGAAAAGAGGTTTCCAAATTTTGCTGCCATCAGAAGTGGATCTGGGGGGCTGGCAAAGAAACTAGCACCCCACTAGCACAGTACATCAGAGGAAGACATGCTGGGCTACATTACAAGTAGTCCTCGACTTACAAGAGTTCATTTAGTGACCATTCAAAGTTACAAAGGCACTGAAAAAGTGACTTACAACCATTTTTCATACCCGCCACCGTCGTAGCATCCCCATCGTCACATGATCAAAATTGGCAACAGACTCACATTTATGACGGTTGCAGTGTTCCCGGGTCAGGTGATCCCCCTGTTGTGACCTTCTGACAAGTGAAGTCAACGGGGAGAAGCCAATTTCACTTAACAACCGGGATACTTACTTAACAACTGTATTGAGCTGTGGTGGCCCAGTGTTTAGAATAGGCAGTTCGATTCTCAACTGGCTCCAGGTTGACTCAGCCTTCCATCCTTCCGAGGTCGGTAAAATGAGGACGCAGATTGTTTGGGGGCAATAGGTTGACTCTGTATACTGCTTAGAGAGGGCTGGAAAGCACTGTGAAGCGGTATATAAGTCTAAGTGCTATTGCTACCGTGTTTCCCCGAAAATAAGATAGGGTCTTATTTTCTTTTGATCCCCCCCCCCAAATTTTGCTTGGGCCTTATTATCGGGGGGGGGGGTATTGGTTTGGGGTTGCCGGGTGGCTGCTCTCTTGTGAGCGGGCGCCCGAAGAGCCGGGCACAGCCTCTGGGGCAAACGGCTGTGTTGCGCTGTTGCAGCAGTGCAACAAAGCTGCCATGAGGTGACCACGCTCATGAGCAGCCGCCCGGCAACGCCCCTTTCCAGCCGGGCAGAGCGCCACTCACCGACCCAGTAATATCTCAAAGGCTCTAAGTCACGTGGCGCTCTGCCCAGCTGGAAAGAGAGGTTGCACGAACACTTGTTCTGCCTCCAGCTTGCGTGCCTCCCTGCCTCACCATGCCCAACTCTCCCTGCGGGGCTGGGCCAGGGCACCGCCGCTGCCACGGCCCCTCTGCCATGCTCCGAGCATAACCGGCTTCCAAACTCCGGAGATCCGCTGCCGAGTCTTCTGGCAGCGGCTGCTCTGGGACTACACTCTATGGTTGTGGACTGGCTGCGGGAGTCTTCCTGGCGGCGGCGGCGGGGTGGTGGTGGCAACCCCCCGCTCCAGCTGGGCACAACGCCACCCACCAACCTAGCGGTATCCCAAAGGCGTCAAGCAATATGAGCACCTTTGCCCCCACTCCACCCAGCTCCTGCGGCTTTGCGTCTTCGGGATATTGCTAGGTTGGTGAGTAGCGCTCTGCCTGGCTGGAGGGGGGGGGTTGTCCAGGGGGCTTATTATTGGGGGAGGGCATATATTTTTGCCCACAGGAAAAATATGGCATGATCTTATTATCAGGACATGTCGTAATTTCGGGGAAACACAGTATATTGATTCACTTAACATCTGTGGCCAGAAAGGTCATAAAATGGGGCAAAATTCACTGAACAAATTTTTCTCTTAGCACAGAAATGTTGTGGCTCAATTGTGGTCAAAAGTCAACGACTAGCTGTGCTGCATTTTGAAGTCACGGCACATGAGCATCTAAAGCAGGGATCTCCAACCTTGCCCACTTTTAAACTTGTGGACTTCAACTCCCAGAATTTCAACTCTGGGAGTCGAAATCCACAAGTCTTAAAGTGGCCAAGGTTGGAGAAAAGTTGGCTGAGGAATTCTGGGAGTCGAAGTCCACAAGTCTTAAAATGGCCAAGGTTGGAGAAAAGTTGGCTGAGGAATTCTGGGAGTCAAAGTCCACAAGTCTTAAAGTGGCCAAGGTTGGAGAAAAGTTGGCTGAGGAATTCTGGGAGTCGAAGTCCACAAGTCTTAAAGTGGCCAAGGTTGGAGAAAAGTTGGCTGAGGAATTCTGGGAGTCGAAGTCCACAAGTCTTAAAATGGCCAAGGTTGGAGAAAAGTTGGCTGAGGAATTCTGGGAGTCGAAGTCCACAAGTCTTAAAGTGGCCAAGGTTGGAGAAAAGTTGGCTGAGGAATTCTGGGAGTCGAAGTCCACAAGTCTTAAAATGGCCAAGGTTGGAGAAAAGTTGGCTGAGGAATTCTGGGAGTCGAAGTCCACAAGTCTTAAAATGGCCAAGGTTGGAGAAAAGTTGGCTGAGGAATTCTGGGAGTCAAAGTCCACAAGTCTTAAAGTGGCCAAGGTTGGAGAAAAGTTGGCTGAGGAATTCTGGGAGTCGAAGTCCACAAGTCTTAAAGTGGCCAAGGTTGGAGAAAAGTTGGCTGAGGAATTCTGGGAGTTGAAGTCCACAAGTGGCCAAGGTTGGATACCCCTGATCTAAAGGACATCCCCCCCCCATTATAGCACTGAATACTGAACCTAAAACGACCTGTCTGCTCTTTTGGTTCCTGATTCAGAACCAAACCAGTGGCAAAAGACTATGAAGAAGGAAGCCCCAGAGGTACAAATCCGGAGATGGTGATCTCCGCATCTTTCCCCCCCCCCCCCCCCCCTGTTCAGACCTCTCCAGAGAAATTCCCAGCACGTCAAGGACTCAGAGTAAACGTTAAACTGGGCTTCTTGCCAGCAGTAGCCAGTCTAGACAATAGTAGGCTCCACTTCCCTCCCCTCCTGGCTGCCAAACCAGCCGTCATTTTTCACAGCCAGTGAACTAGTTACATAAATAGAGTATCCTGCAAACGAAGGTGGGGGGGCGGGGGGGTAAGGGCAAAGGCCATTTCTGGGCTAGATTTATTGCTATGCTATGTTCACAGCTCAGTCTAAATCAGTTGGGTTTTTCTTTCTTTCCAGAATGTAGCTATCTTAATCATGTGTTCTTTCTTATCTGGCAGCCACATACGAGGATGCTAGATAATGCATAGTTTCTTAAGAGAAAACAAATCAGCAGCATTGGGAAATGGGAAGATTAGATGTGTTGGAGAGATGCGGGGGAGAATACTAAAAATCTCTTCTAAGGTTCTGGGCTCCCCACTAGATTAAAGTGGCCTTGTGTAGTGTACAATTCATGGTCAACGCTCAACAACAATGCAGGACGGGAATACCAAGGAATCAATCTATCTATCTCCCTTCCTTTCTAGTTTCTATCTTCTAGATCAGTGATGGCAAACCTTTTTGGCACTGAGTGCCCAAACTGGAACGTGTGCGAGTGCATGCCCATGTGTGCGTGCTGGAACCCCGGAAGCTCTGAGACCAGCTGGCTGGAGCGCATGTGTGCGCCGACCAGCTGGTCTTTGGGTTTCCGAGGCTCTGGCACACATGAAGATCAGCTGGAGACGGCATACATGCCCACAGAGAGGGCTCTGTGTGCCACCTGCGGCACATGTGCCATAGGTTCGCCACCACAGTTCTAGATCTTTCAGGCACGAAAGATCAGGTTTACGTGTGAAGGTTCAATTAAACTGATTTATTGTTCCTAATGCCTGTATGGAATCTCAGCCATCCAGGGAAGAAATAGGGGGAGGAGGAGGGAAAAGAAGAGGAAGAGGAGGAGGAAGAAGGAGGAGGAGATATTTTACTTCGAAGGAGGAGGAGGAGGAGGAGGAGATATTTTACTTCTCACCCAAGAAGCTTCATCAGTTCTGGCAGCATGGTGGGGGCAATGGAGGAATTAGTTCTGACAGGATAGGGGAGGTTGGAAGGACGCTATTTCTTTGCAGAAATATCTGAGGACACAGATAAACCCACAAGTGGCCTCAAGAGTTCTCAAGGAGAAAATAAAATCCTTCCATCACCCCACCATTCTGCCAGAACTGTTGAAGCTTCTTGGGTGAGAAGTGAAATGTCTTCTTCCACATTAGGGAAAAAAGGGCAAAAATATGTGGCTAGAAAAGATGTCAGGAAAACATGTAGATCTTAAACCTGAACTTTTTCTATCAGGTACAGTACCCTAAAAATTTGAGTAACAAAGTGCATATTTAATATTGCATGTCTTAACAGCAGCGAGGATTGTATTTGCGCAGCATTGGAAAAATGAAGAAATACCACTAGATCAAGAGCTAATTAAGAAGATATTGGACTGTGCAGACATGGACAGACTTACATTGAAGATTAAACAGAAAGAAGATACAGAATACTATCAAATGTGGAATTTATTTTGTTAATCGCTGGAAAAAAAGGGGTAAAAATTAGGAATATAATTTGCATTAAGCAAACAAAATATAACCCAGACAACATGATGTTTGTTAAGTGCTAGTTAAATGTAATAGTAGAAAATTAATAAAACTTTATTTTTTTAAAAAAGTCCATAGGCTTAATACCTTGTTTCTTTGAAAATAAGACCTCCCTGGATAATAAGTCCAATCAGGCTTTTGAGTGCTTGCGCTAAAATAAGCCCTCCCTGAAAATATTGCAACACAGCAGAAGGCATGAGGTGACCACGCTCGCCGCCTCCTGCACCTCAAAAATAATAAGACCTCCTGAAAATAAGGGGAGGCCAAGCGCTTATTTCGGGGGTCAAAAGAAAATAAGGCCCTGTTTTATTTTTGAGGAAGCACAGTAGCTGTAAGGTTAAAAATGTAGAAGTCTGTGTGGCAGCAAACACAACTGTGGAGCTTGTTAATATTTAGCTCAACACTTAAAAAAATATTTTTAGGTTTCATGGGTAGGTCAACTCGCTTCACTCCTGTTTGATTCATCTCCTGATGTGTAATCCACCAATGAGAGAGAAAATGGTTGATTGAAAAGATGCCATGAGGCCAAATGTCTTCTTTGTTGCTAAACCGGCTTTACAAGGGTAAAGAGATCTGTGTGAGATCATTCTCAGTGGCAAAAGGTCATTTAGAATCCCAAATAATAAGGACCTTCATAAATGCACATTCACTTATTCTGGAAATAATAATAGAGTCAGCATTGCCTGCTGGTTTGCAATAGTAGAGAGAGGTACTTAAAGGTTTGTGCATCCTTTTGAATTTTCAAAATTGCTCTATAAAGACAGGTAGTCCTCGACTTACAACAGTTCATTTAGTGACCGTTCAAAGTTACTGTTCTGACCGAGGCTTCCCGAGAGCATGAAGCAAACTCCTTGTCCCGACAAGGAGTTAATTTTATTAATTTACTGTGAATTCTGCTCATTCACATCCACCAAAGTCTTTCATGGGAGGATTTACAGTCACAGACTTATCTGGCTTGGAGAGCTGACAGGCTGATATTTGCAAAAGTTGGCAAAGAGTCTCGGAGAGTCACAAACCAATTAAGCCAACTAATTGTCTCCTGCAAACTCAATTCTCCTTTCTCTCCTCTTTTATTTCCTCTGGGAGGGGCCATTCACCGTCCACCTGTGGCCTTACTCCCAAGCCGACCCCTGTTCTTTAGCTGTTCCCTTCGTCTGGCAACTCTGCGCATGCGCACACTGGGAACAGGCTCCAGCTGTTCATCTGCCTCACTGATGTCTGACTCTGAAGGCAGCTGATAACTGGCATAGGCTCTGGCCCCATCTCTGCCACTGACACAGAGCCCTCATCAGAGCCTTCCCCAGACTCCAGGACTGGCCCATGTTTCTCCCCAACCTCCTCACTCTCCAAATCTGCTGCCACATCCGCAGGCCACTGATGGGCCACAACAGTTACAACAGCCCTTATGACTCTTTTTCACAGTGACGGCTTTTGAAGCATCCCAGTGATCATGTGATCAAAATTCAGATGCTTGGCAGCTGGTTCATACTCACGACCGTTGCTGTGTCCCAAGGTCATGTGATCCGCTTTTGCAACCTTCTGACAAGCAAAGTCAAGGGAGAAAAGCTAGAATCACTTAACAGCCATGTTACCAACTTAACAACTGCAGTGTTTCACTTAACAACTGGGCAGAAATGGTCGTAAAATGGGGCAAAATTCACAACAAATGTTATGTGGTCGTAAGTTGTGGACTACCTGTATTCCAAGAAGTGTTGAAGAGCCTCAGGATAATGCCTAAGAAACGAAAATCCTCTCTTGCAGGGGTGCATGTCAATGTTCATGATTGCCCCATGAGGAGAATGCTGGACAACAACGGTGCACAGGGTAGGATTGCAAGGCGTAAGCCACTATTTTCCAAAAAAGAAGATTGCTGCCCATCTATAGTTTGTGAAGGACTATGTAGATAACCCCGAGGATATTGTTCTGTGGACAAATGAGACCAAAATGGAAACAATTTTTGGCTTGAATCAAAAGTGTTATTTTGGTAAAGGCATTCTAGCATAACAGATTAACAGAGTTGGAAGGGAATTGTAGGTCATCTAGTCCAATCCCTTGCTCAAGCAGGAGACCCTACACCATTTCTGACAAATGACAGTCCAAACTCTTCTTGAAAGTCTCAAGTGATGAAGCTCCCACAACTTCTGAAGGCAAGCTGTTCTCCCATGTCAGAAAATTCCTCCTTGTTTCTAGGTTGAATCTCTCTTTGGTCAGTTTCCACCCATTATTCCTCGTCTGGCCTTCAGGTGCTTTGGAAAATAGCTTGACCCCCTCCTCTCTGTGGCAGCCCCTCAAATATTGGGACACTGTTATCATGTCTCCCTTGGTCCTTCTCTTCACTCAACTAGCCATGCCGTTTCTGTAACCATTCTTCATATGTTTTAGTCTCCAGTCCCCTAATCATCTTGGATGTTGTTTCTGGGCACTCTTTCTAGAGTCTCCACATCTTTTTTATAGGGTGGTGACCAAAACTGGATGCAGTACTCTAGGTGTGGTCTTACTAGGGCTTTATAGAGTGGTATTAGTACCTCACTTATACCATTCTATAAAGCCCTAGTAAGACCACATCTAGTCTTTATCTCATCTGTGTAACGTGGTGGTGGCAGTACCCCAGTTTGCATCTGCTTTGTTACCTCTAGATCAAGACAATGGGCCACCTTGCCATCATCGATGGAACCATGAATTTTGAATTGTATCAGAAAATTATACAGAAAAATGTCAGTTTATCTGTCCATGTTTTGTTCACATTGGGTTCTCTTTATCTAATTGCATTTGTTCAATTGGCTCCTATCTAAATTTAGGGCTTGTGTGGAGAACAGGTCATGTCCTAGATCATATTTATACAGAAAAAATGAAAATTCAAAAGGATTCACAAACTTTTAAGCATTAGGGTACATCATCAAAGGAAAAGAAATCAAGGACATATTTAGATGGAGATATGAAAGAAAATGGTAACTAACTAGAAGTTGACTGATTTATAATTCCAGGCACCAACACAATGTTAGCCGTCAGATTTATTATTTGTGTTATACTCATTCAACTATGGAAACACAAGAGATTTCCCCTCTCTTTTTAAAAATGATAAAGATGGTTGTGTGCATTCACAACCATTGTCCGTTTAGGCACAGATGGTGTCAAAGCAGAGGTGGGTACCTCCTGGTTTGGGCTGGTTCAGCTGAATAGGTAATATCCCGCCCATGCACATACCTAAACTGGTTATATCAGTGGCGCCATAGGCACCGCCATCTTGTTTTTTGCTTCTGCACATGTGCAAAAGCATTTTTTTTACTTCTGCACATGCGTGCATAACACGCATCATGTGTCAAGCCTGAAGCACGTCCCTGAACGAACAGGCAGTAAAAGAATCCGGAACCCACCTCTGTTCAAAGCATCTAAGTTGAAATGCGAGATCAGCATTGTGATTCTTCACAGAATAGCACAAAAGGATAGTAAGTAACCCATTCATCTTAGCTTAATTTTGCACCTATAATAGTAAAAGTGGAATTCCTGTATTCTTTTGATTGTGGCATAAATGAATACAATCATATCTTATGGGGTGGAAGAGGGAGGAAACCTAGCTAAGCATTTTTAAACTGAGGCTCTTCTTTCAAGTTCTTTTATTAAAAAGAAAAACAATAGCAACTTTCACGCCTACTAAAGAGTAAACTGGAAAATTCTTGCTTTGTAGCTTGCAATTTTTAATGTCACTGCTTTGCAAACAAATTGCCTGTTTTGTGCCACATGGAAACTAGAAATAGATTGCTGAGAAGTGATAGCCTAGTTTTATTTATTCATAAAATAATATATGTACCACCCACTCCTGTTATATGTTTTTTTGGATATCTCGCAAACAGGAGTTTAATTTTATCAGAATGGACATTGCAACCCACCCCTTTATTCTGAAACTACCACCGGGCTGGGTTTGGTTTTGATTTGCAATGGGCTAAGAATAGCCCGAGCATGTAAAGATGAAGTGAGGAAAGCTAAGGCTCACAATGAAGAAAGGCTTGCCACAAAAGTAAAAAATAACAAAAAAAGCTTCTTCCAACATGTTAAAAACAAGAAAAAACTTAAGGAAACAATTGGTCCGTTGCTGGGAGAAAGAGGCAAGAAGGTGACAAGCAACAGGGAGAAAGCAGAACTATTTAACTCATGTTTTGCATCTGTCTTTACACAAAGGGATAAAACAGTCCAACCTATCAAAAACAGCACCACAAAAATCAGATTAGGAACACAAATTGAAATAGGGAAGAAAATGGTAAGTGAGCACCTGTCTACCCTAGACGAGTTCAAATCACCAGGACCGGATGGATTACACCCCAGGGTTCTGAAGGAACTGGCAGACGAGATCTCAGAACCACTGAACTATATCTTTCAGAGATCCTGGAGCACTGGGGAACTACCAGAGGATTGGAGAAGAGCTGATGTGGTTCCCATCTTCAAAAAAGGGGGAAAAAACAGATCCAGGAAACTACAGACATATCAGCCTGACCTCTATACCAGGAAAGATTCTGGAAAAGATAATCAAGCAATGAATTAGCAAACACCTAGAAGCAAACATAGCCAAAGGCCAACATGGGTTTGTCAAAACATAACATGCCAGACTAATCTTATTGCATTCTTTGACAAAGTGACAAAATTATTGAACCAGAGGAATGCCATCGATATAGTTTACTTCAGTAAGGCATTTGATGAGGTAGACCATAGCCTACTACTAGATGAAGTAGAAGAATGTGGGTTAGACAGCATCACCACCAGATGGATTCGTAACTGGCTGACCAACCGCACTCAACGTGTAGTCCTCAATGGAACTGCATCTACATGGAGGGAAGTATGCAGTGGAGTACCCCAAGGCTCTGTTTTGGGCCCAGTACTCTTCAACATCTTCATCAATGATTTGGATCAGGGAATAAATGGGGAACTCATCAAATTTGCAGATGACACCAAGCTGGCAGGAATAGCCAACACTCCAGAAGATAGGCTAAAGATACAGAAGGATCTTGACAAACTTGAACATTGGGCACTATCTACTAAAATGAAATTCAATGGTGAAAAGAGTAAGGTTCTACATTTAGGCAACAAAAACGAAATGCACAGGTACAGTATAGGTGGTACCTTGCTCAACAGTAGTAACTGTGAAAGGGATCTTGGAGTCCTAGTGGACAACCATTTAAATATGAGCCAGCAGTGTGCAGCAGCTGCCAAAAAAGCCAACACAATTCTAGGCTGCTTCAACAGAGGGATAGAATCAAGATCACGTGAAGTGTTAGTACCACTATATAATGCCTTGGTAAGGCCACACTTGGAATACTGCATTCAGTTTTGGTCTCCACGATGTAGAGAAGATGTGGAGACTCTAGAAAAAGTGCAGAGAAGAGCAACAAAGATGATTAGGAGACTGGAGACTAAAACATATGAAGAACGGTTGCAGGAACTGGGTATGCCTAGTTTAATAGAAAGAAGGACTAGGGGAGACATGATAGCAGTGTTCCAATGTCTCAGGGGTTGCCACAAAGAAGAGGGAGTCAAACTATTTTCCAAGGCACCTGAGGGCAGAACAAGAAGCAATGGGTGGAAACTAATCAAGGAGAGAAGCAACTTAGAACTGAGGAGAAACTTCCTGACAGTTAGAACAATTAATCAGTGGAACAGCTTGCCTCCAGAAGTTGTGAATGCCCCAACACTGGAAGTCTTCAAGAAGATGTTGGATAGCCATTTGTCTGAAATGTTATAGGGTTTCCTGCCTAGGCAGGGGGTTGGACTAGAAGATCTCCAAGGTCCCTTCCAACTCTGCTATTGTATTGTATTGTAAGAAAGCCTTATAAGGGACATGATAGCTCAATGGCTAAAACACTGAGCTTGTCAGTCAGAAAGTTTGGCAGTTGGTGGTTCGAATCCCTAGCGCCACATAACGGAGTGAGCTCCCATTACTTGACCCAGCTTCTGCCAATCTAGCAGTTCAAAAACACATAAAAATGCAAGTAGAAAAATAGGAACCATCTTTGATGGGAAGGTAACAGTGTTCTGTGCACCTTCGGCGTTTAGTCATGCCGGCCACTTGTCCACGGAGACTTTGTCGAACAGCGTTGGAGGCTTTGAAACGGAGATGAGCACCGACCCCTAGAGTTGGGAATGACTAGCACATGTGTGCGAGGGGAACCTTTACCTTTACCTTAAGGAAGCTTTTTCCATTTGGATGTCCTCCATTGTGTAGGCTTTAACTGCCAGAATTCCCCAGCAAGTGTGGTCATTGCTGAGAATCTTGGAAGCTGAAGTTCTCGTACAGGAAAGGCACTAACGGGAGGAATATTAGATTAACATTCTTATTGGCCTCTGGGATTCTAGGCAGATTTCCCATATTAAAGGGCATTTGTCGTTTGTTGTGAATCAGCTAACACAATCAATCATAGCAATATCTAAGGAAAATAACTTGAGTGATGACACATGCCTCGAGCATATCAACTCACTTGATTGTATGCATTTTGGTTCAGCTGTGGAGCACAAAATGGGATCAAATATGTGATGGGCTTCGAGCTGACGCACCTTCTCTTCCATCAATGTTAGTCCCCAGGCGGTTCTTGTGTCTTTACAGCCATCTAACAGTGGAAACCCAAGCGAACATGCTTCCAACCCCATACCACACAAAGCTTTCAGCGTTGGATCCTTCGCTTTTCATATTTAGCATCTTTTATCAGATAAAGATCCAACATTTCTCTTCTTCTCTTTCCTTATTCCATGCTTCCTCCCTTTTCCAGAATGGTATTGAACAATGGACAGCCACACTGCACCCAATTTCGATACCCCACCACTGAATAGATGGAGGTTGAAAATGTCTACAGACCCCTCACATTCTGGACATAAATTGTTTCAACTTCTACTTTGAATGATGCTATAGGGCACTGCACACCAGAACAACTAGACACAAGGACAGTTTCCCCCCAAATGCCATCACTCTGCTAAACGACTGATTCCCATAACACTGTCAAACTATTTACTAAAACTGTATTACTATTATTTTCTCATTCTTCCTATTACCTATTTCTTCCCACTTATGATTATAACCGTGTTGCTTTTATCTTTATGATTTATATTGTTTTATTTGTTCCCTAGTATGATTTGATTGCTTATTAGTAAGCTATGACTATCACTGAGTGTTGTATCTTATGATTCTTGACGAATGTATTCTACTGTATTTTTTTTATGTACACGGAGAGTATAGACACCAAAGACAAATTCCTTGGGTGCCCAATCACACTTGGCCAATAAAGAATTCTATTCTATTCTATTATGCAGGCTCATAAAGGACAGTACTATACGTTGCAGTGCTTACAGATGCCATATGTTTGTGTTTCCTGCAGCTAACAGTTAAAACAAGGAAGTAATAAACCTTGAAAAATCTGCATGCAAATGTGGCCCTGTGCCTAAAATTCTTTAATATGTGATCCTTTCCAAAGGAAAGAGGCTATCAACGTATAGTCCCATCATGAAGGACAAGAAGGTATTTTGATTTGATTCAACAGGATTCTCTACACCAGGGGTCTCCAACCTTGGCCTCTTTAAGACTTGTGGACTTCAACTCCCAGAATTCCTCAGGCAACTTTTCTCCAACCTTGCCCACTTTAAGACCTGTGGGCCTCAACAGCTGGCTGAAGAATTCCGGGAGTTGAAATCCACAAGTCTTGAAGTGGGCAAGGTTGGAGACCCCCTGCTCTATACGCCCTTACCCCTGAAAATAAAGATTGGGATGTTTGCATTTTTTTTTCTGCAACCGATGTTAAGTATTTGCCCGGCCTGTAAGATTTTTGTCTCTCTGCGTGTGACAGAAACACATCTGGTGGGGATCTTCAGCAAGCAACAGCAACAGTGGTTAACAACTAATTTTAGACAGACGGTTTCCAGCGTTTCCTTCGCTTCTAGTACAACCAGTTCCCTAGCAGCTTGCAACAAAGAACCTCTGGTTTTGCTTGGGTGCAAGGCAATAAAAACACACCCACCGGTGGCTTGTGTGGGAGTTCAGCCAAGAGAGGAAAATCACCCCACAAATGAACATTTATTATTAGTTAAAAGAACAGCTGAAAGAAAACCCATGGAACAACTGATGCTGCAGCTTGAGGGCTGCTGGTGAACAAAAGGAGGAAAACAGGAGATTCACGAGGATTAACTTTAATCAACTTTGCCCTTTTTTTTTAAGCTGCTCGTTTTCCCCCAAGTTTTTTTTAAAAAAAATACATATATTATTAGAGGAACAAAGTGTTGTCCGGGTCTTTTCTTTTACCTCCTCTTATTTACATCGTCCATTTTACCTCATAGTCTTGTTTTCACTTTCAGCCAAATTATTCTCTTCCATGATTTTTCATCTTTATAATTATTATTTTTCTTACTACATAAACAATATCTTCAATTGCCCCTTCACAATTACACCAAATTTTCATTTCTTATTTTCTCCATTGATATATTTTGCAACAAACAGTGTATATCTACTAATTCCATTTAAACCTAGAGAGCGTTTCTTTCAGTTTTTTTCCCTACATTTAACAATAAGAGTATAATTTCTTTATTTCTTAATTAGTTACATAACCATAGCAATCTTACTACTATTCTCTTTAGTCTACTAAGGTAACTCTTTTCCCCTTTCTTCCTCTTTGAGCCATTTTCTCTTGGGCTCTCAAAAATTCCACTTTTAATTCTTTTTCTTCTTCTCCCCCTTTCCCCTGACTTCTCTCCCCGCCCTTTTCCCTGTTTTTGTGATTGTTGCCTCTTTTCTTCAGGCAGTGGCGTAGCGTAGGTTGTCAGCACCCGGGGCAAGGCAAGTAATTTGCGCCCCCTAACCCAAGGGCGGCCCGACTGCAGCTGCCCCTGGGTCGGCATCAGTCAAGTGAGGCTCTCCACGCTGGCCTCCTGCCTTCCTCCCGAAAAGGAGCTCGAAGGGCAGCGGGAAAAGGCTCGACTGAAGGGAAGCAGGTGCCGCGGGGGTGGGAGGCGCACCGGGGGCTTCAGGAAGGCGCCGGCTCCCCGGGGCGCTCCAGGCGGAGCGGGAGGACGCGGTGGCGTTGCAGCGGCGGGCAGACGGAGCGCAGCGCCGCTCTCCTTCGGCTCCCACGGGGGCGGCGCGGCAGGTCTTGCCAGCTCCGCTGGGAGGTAGGCGGTGCGCAGGAGGGGCCTGGGCGGGCCGGGGCCGGGGAGCTTAGTTTGCGGGCCGAGCCGGGCGCGGAAAGAGGTGGCCACAGTCCGGCAAAGGGTGGCGCGGGGCGAGTCAGGGCGCCCCCCCAGACGTTGCGCCCGGTGCGGCCGGCCCCCACTGTACCCCCCACGCTACGCCACTGTCTTCAGGATATTTCCTTGTATTATTCTAGTAACTTTCCCCAGGGTTTTCCCTGTTCTCCTCCTTGTGGTTTCTTTTCTTTTTTGGGGGGATTTCCCCCTTTGTCTGTTAAGCTGCTCATTTTAAAATGGAATAAAAACGGAGAAGACATACGGTCACCAGAAATGGAGGGGTAGCATTTCTACAAAAAGTGTTAGGCTTGAAATGCACATTTCTATGAAGTGTATGTGTGGTGGGCAAGACATTTGCATATGTTGTTCACATATAAATGGTCTTGGCTTAAAACTCAGTTACCTTTATTACCATAAAGAGAACTGTGGATTTCTAGGGTTGGAAGGAACATGCTTAGAGCTGACCCATGGGCAGTGATGAAACCTAACATTTTTTACTACAGGTTCTGTGGGCGTGGCTTGGTGGGTGTCATGTGACTGGGTGGGCGTGGCTACGCAGTCATGTAACTGGGGGATCAAAAGACAGAAACACACTTTAACAATGTCCTGCTGGAGCAGGGTTAGACTAGATGACCTCCAGGTCACTTCCAGCCCTGGATTATCCTCTGAAGCTGACTTTCAGAGGATAATCCAGCCCTGGATTATCCTCTGAAGCTGCGTCTAGTGCCAGGTTTGTAGTCCTCTCCATTTTCCCTCTCTTTCTCTTTCCTTCCTTCCTTCCTTTCTTCCTTCCTTCCTTCCTTTCTCAGCACCCCCCACCCCCCTGTTTTTGGCCTAGCAGGCCTCAGGGAAGCCTGCTGGGAGCAAAAATGACCCCCACCCCCACGTTTCCGAAGAACATGTACTAAAAAAAATGCTTAAAAAGTTTTTTTTAAAGTTCTGAAGATCAACTTTTTAAAGTATTTTTTACTACCGGTTGTGCGAATCAGTAGTATTTTTTACTACCGGTTCAGGCGAACTGGCCCGAACCAGTAGCATTTCACCCGCCTGTGGGGTTGTGAAGGAGTGGCCCACAGTGCCTCTGCAAACAGAAATGGAACTCTGTGCGGCCCTCCTGAGCTCTGCTTTCACTGGCAGAGGGTTACAGGAGGCCATGGTAGCCAAAAACGTAGATTGGGACCCCTTTTTTGCTGGCAGAGCACTCGAACCACCACAGGTGTCTCCAACACGAGTGATGTCACGCTTGCCATACTCCAGCTGCTCCCCCGCCCCCAGGTCAAACACAATCCTGATGCGGCACTCCATGAAATCGAGTTTGACACCCTTGCTCTACAGCATCTCTGACAGATGATGTCCAGCATTTCTCAATTTTGGCAGCTGGAAAATGTGCCAATTTCAGCTTGCAGAATTTCCCGGTCAGCATGCTGGTGGGGGATTTCTGAGAGTTAAAATTCACACATATTCAAGCTGCCAAAATTGAGAAAAACCGATCTAATCTCTGTTTGAAGGTGTTTAGTGAAGAATTCACCACTTTATGTGGTGCTTTGTCCCTGTGGTCAACAGTTTGAACAGCTGGGAAATTAATTCTGATGTCCCATTGGTTACATTTTGGAAAAGGTGAAAGAAGAAAAGTAGATATAATTTGAAAAAGCTAACAATCGAAGACATGAGATTGCATTCTCTAAACCAGGAGTCCCCAAATTTCT
Organism: Natrix helvetica; assembly: GCF_964273705.1. Taxonomy (NCBI): domain Eukaryota; kingdom Metazoa; phylum Chordata; class Lepidosauria; order Squamata; family Natricidae; genus Natrix; species Natrix helvetica. The sequence goes on from NC_138551.1 coordinate 85,355,029, forward strand.
CAGGTCATCAACTCTTTCGTGAAATTTCAGATTGTTCACCAAGCCCCATTTATTTGAAAATAATTTCATAGGTATTTTATTATCATTATTAATGATTACATCCAGAAAAGTGAAGAACCAATGATTAAGGAAATAAATAAAGGAGGCTTTTTGAAGACAACTAAGTTAAAAGCTGAATATAAGGAAGAAGTAATTGAGAAGCGAGCTGAAAATTGGAAAAGCAAAGCTATGCATGGCCAATACTTGAAAAGTATTGAAGGCAAAGCTGACCAAAAACTAACTTGGAAGTGGTTAAGATCAGGAGTACTGAAAAAAGAAACAGAAGGCTTTATTTTGGCAGCTCAAGAACAAGCCTTAGCCACAAACTGCATGAAGGCAAAAATTCAACATGTTACCACCAACAGCAAATGTCGCCTCTGTAATGAGAAAGATGATACAGTCAACCACTTGATCAGCGGGTGCAGCAAAATTTCACAAACTGACTACCTACAACGTCATGACCACGTTGCTAAGATTATTCACTGGAAATTGTGCCAAAAGTTTGGATTTGAGTACAGCAAAAAACACTGGGAACATCAGGTTGAGAAGGTTTTAGAGAATGAGAAAGGCAAGATCTTGTGGGACTTCAGAATCCAGACTGACAGGCACTTGGCCTACAACACACCTGACATAACAATAATTGAAAAGAAAAAAGTATGGTTCATTGACATTGCAATACCTGGTGATGCATGAATTGAAAATAAACAGCAAGAAAAAAATCACAAAATACCAGGACTTGCAAATTGAGGTTGAGCGACTGTGGAAAAAGAAATCATGTGTTGTCCCAATTGTAATTGGAGCCCTTGGAGCAATACCTAAAGGGCTATCTCGCTATTTGAAAATTCTAAATTTACCTGACTTGAACATTCTGACTCTACAAAAAAACACCCTACTTGGAACAACTTATATCCTCAGACGTTACCTTAACAGTTCCTAGGTCCTTGGTTAGGACTCGAGCTGTTGAGCTACCAACCAGTTCCAAAGGATGTGAATCTCACCAAAGATTAACATAATAATAATAATAATAATAATAATAATAATAATAATAATAATAATAATAATAATAATAATAATAATAACAACAACAACAACAACAACAACAACAACAACAATAATAATAATAATAATAATAATAATAATAATAATAATAGTAATAATAATAAATCAAAGCTGAGTGCTGGAAACATAATTAAAGCCATTAATACATGGGCAGTTCCAGTGATAGGCTACTCAGCTGGAATCATCAACTGGACTCTGGCTGAACTGGAAAACTTGGATCGGAAAACACGCAAACTTTTGAATATGTACCATGCTTTACATCCACGAAGTGACATCGACAGGTTGTATCTGCCAAGAAAAATAGGGGGCAGGGGGCTATTGCAAATCCATCAAACCGTAGAAGAAGAAAAACAAAATGTGAATGATTATGTGAACCAAAGTACAGAAAAATTGCTGCAGGTGGTGAAAACAGAGAACAGCATAAAAACAACAGAAACAAAGGCAGAATATAAGGAAAAACAGCTGGATGTCAGATTAAATAGATGGAAAACCAAAGCCTTGCATGGACAACACTTGAAAAGCATTGAAGGAAAATGTGATGACAACTTGACATGGACATGGCTTAAGATGGGAACTATCAAGAAAGAAATGGAGGGTTTAATACTGGCTGCTCAAGAACAAGCACTACAAACTAATGCCATGAAAGCGAAGATACAAAAATCCACTGACAACCCAAACTGCCGACTTTGTAATAACAAAGTTGAAACTATTTCACATTTAATATGTGAATAAAGCAAAATCGCACAAACTGATTACAAAGCTACACATGATCGAGTTGCTAAATTAATCCACTGGTCATTATGTAAAAAATATGATTTACCTGTATCCAGAAAGTCATGGGAACATAAAGTGGAAAAAGTTATTGAAAATGAGAAGGTGAAGATCTTGTGGGACTTTCGAATACAAACGGATTGTCATTTGGAGCACAACACGGCAGATATCACGGTTGTAGAGGGCCGAAGTGTACAGCTTATTGATATCGCTGTTCCTGGAGATGCCAGAGTGAAAGAAAAAGAACTAGAAAAAATCATGAAATATCGCGACCTGGCCATTGAAACTATACGGCTATGGATGAAGCATGTAACAGTGATACCCATTGTCATTGGGGAACTTGGCACCATGTCCAAGAATTTTACAAGATACATCAATAAATTGTAGCTTCCTGCAATAACACCAGCGGAACTGTAAAACAACTGTGCTACTCAGAATATTTTATATTTTAAGAAGATACTTGCTTGATACCTAGGGTGCTGGCAGCAAACCGTATCAACCATTAGCACCAGTCAATGGTATTTGTGATGCATTTTTGAATGTTCAGTTGACTGTTTAATGTTTAATGAATAAAGTAAATAATAATAATAATAATAATAATAATAATAATAATAATAATAATGGATAAACCCATCAACCCTTGGGGGAATCAATATTGACCTTGGAGAACTCTGATCTAGATAAAGCAGAAAAGCATTGATAGTTTTCTGATATTTCCTAGAAGAGATTAACTCTTTGAAGTGCAAATAGGACAACTCGCCACAGCCAACTACCTATGATCAACTCATCATGGCTAATTCACCACAGAACAACTCGCAATGGCCAACTTGACATGGGATAACTTGTGGGACAATTCAACAATTCAATTTAATTATTTAAAATAATTTAAAAATTATTTTGATATTTGCAATTCACATTTCAGTTTGTCCCTCCTTTGGCATCCTTTATTTAATGATTATATTCGGTATTAACTCTTGTCCCAAGACAAATTAGCCATGGTAAGTTGTCATGTGGCGAGTTGGCCATGACAAGTTGTCGTAGACCCATTTCAAAGGGCATCAGAATTAAATTTGTATGTAGAATTCAACATAGATTCTAATTATTTTCCTTAATGCCTCCTGTTTATGTTTCTGTGCTAACTCTTACCCTGTGCTGATGGTAAATGGTAAAAAAAAAACTGGTTAAGTTTGGAATTTTTTTTTTCTCACATTGTGGAAATTTCCTGCTTGGCTAGTTACGCAAAGGTAATATTTAATGTTCAGTTTCTGGAAATTAACATCTCCAGTTGATTTGTCCCAAAGGTGTTTTTTTTCAGGAGGCAACTGGACTTTCTTGTTTTTTCTTTTGACGTTTCGTTTCTCATCCAAGAAGCTTCTTCAGCTCTGACAAGACAGAAGAAAAAGCTTATTGGATGTGAAGTGAAACATCTTCAAAAGAAAAAAACCAGAAAGTCCAGTTGCCCCCTGGAAAAGCATCTTTGGGACAACCATGACCTGGATGACTGAGAATCTCTACAGACCTCCAGTTGACTTGTGCCTACTCGTCCTAGAAATCCGTTATGAAATGATAGCAAACACCCATTTGCTTTATTTTAGAAGTAAGCAAAAATGCACACAGGTCAGCTGGCCTTTGTTTCTGCAACAACTAGGTCCTGGGTTCAGTACCAGCAGCATGCTGGACCTTGGATCTTTTGTCACAGCAGAGAACACTGAACTACACTGATCTCTAATCTGATAGAGATAGAGCAGCTTCATATATTGTAGAGGAAATTATTAGAGAAGATTTTGGGGGAAAATTGAGGTAGATCTACAGGTGTGTAGAATAGATCAGTTCTCTGTATCTTCCTAATAGATGCTAAATCAATATTGTTCTTTAATAACTGGGGACATTAACCAAATCCTTAAACCAGGGGTGTCCAACCTTGGCAACGTTAAGATCTGTGGACTTCAAATCCCAGAATTCCTTATTGGCTGGAGAATTCTGGGAGTTGAAGTCTACAAGTCTTAAAGTTGTCAACATTACCTTAAACAGTTGCGACTTAACAAAACTTAACTTTAGAACAAGATCAAAAACCAAGTCTAGACCAGTGGGGGTATTCAGCCGGTTCGGGCGAACCGATAGTGGCGACTTGCAGGTGGAGCCACACCCGTCCATCTGCCCCAGCTCTATGTCGTGCTATTTAGCCATGTTTTCTAAGCCACGCACATGTGTGCAAGGTGCATGCATAGAAGGTGCGGGCACTCACAATTTCTGAGTACGGAGAACCGGTGGTAAAATTATGTGAGACCCGCCTCTGGTCTTCTAAAATAACCATGGGGACCCTGTTCATTGTCACCTTATTAATGAGTTTTGAAAAGAGAAATGTTATTAAACAAAAGTCCAAAAAGAGGACTTTGAACACAAGGAAAACAACCACCACCAGGCTGAAAGGGAAGTTTTGATCAACCAATCCAACCCTTCAGCCTTAGAATTGTTTACTGGTGCGGAACACTTGTTACATGCCATGATTTTTTTGACCCGGTTCTTATGCTTTTATGAGCAACTTGGCAAAGACATCAAATAGATTTTCTTATCAACCCATCAAGGTTCCCAAGTTTTGCCTCCTTAATTCCTCTGCACGGGACTATTGACACAAGCCTACGAAGAAGGCCTCTGTAAAAACATATTAATATATGTATATACACAGAGAGAGAGATAGCATCTTTGCACTCCAAGCTGCATGACACAGTAAACGAAGAAATTCTACTGTCGTTTCACTGCCATTTCCTGCTGTTGTGGTGGAGCCATTTTGCTATCTTGTACAATCCTATACCAGCATCTTCATCTATCGCATGAGTAGGAGAAAGTCCACTTGTGAAGTATTCCTGTCCTTGCAGCTGAACTAGAAGGCGGACTTCATCAGTTGAATTCCTGCTTCTCAAATCTCTTTGAAGCGTGCAGAAGCCTGCCAAGAAGGAAATAACCATATAATTGCTTCTTTCTTGGTAGAAAATAGCCACGCTCTGAGGTATTGGAGAGATATTTTGGAACGGCATTAAGTCATCCCCTAAGCAGCATGTCCCTAATGGTGCTCCTTTCAGTTTTTACAAAAACACAAGGAATTTGCAAAGCAGGCCAGCGCAGAAAGATTGTACGCTCTGCTCTTTGGCTGCGTTTAGCAACGTCTGCCGGGCGGTTTTGTTCCAAGTTCTTTAAGAAGACTCCCTTCTGCTATTTGCATCTAGAGATATTGGCTGGGGCTTTTGTTTGTACATAATTAGAGTTCATGTGCAGATTGTAAGCACTGGGGGAGGGAACAGCAGCCGAGAAGCCGTCAGTAAGCACAAAATGTTCCCCTGGCATCTCCTAGAAACCCCAAGAACATTGCGGCACAAGCCTTTCTGTTGTTTTCTCTTGTCTTGTTAACTGTTTTACTGAGCATTTGCTTTCTCCGAATTCTTCCCTACGGTATCCTCGATTTTGGCTGGGTGGAAAATTAAATTGTTCAATATAAATCATGATGAAAAGCCCGCCCATTCTGTCTGGTTGCTCCTGGTGCCACGGCCACGAGGCAAGGCGGGAGGGTGGTGGAGCTGCTCCATGCACCCCACACCGGCTTACCTCAGGGCCCCCGCAGCCGGGCCATCCACACTCCGATACTTGCCTTACAGCGGCAGCACCAGCAGCCATGGGTAGCAGGAGTCCACATGGCCGCCGATCCACTTCTTCTGCTTGCTCGTGGCCGCAACTCAGGAGGAAGAGCAGAGTGTCGGTGCCATTTTTGCAAGGTGAGGCAGGTGTCGGGGCATGGATGGCCTGGCTGCGTGGGCCCTGAGGTAAGTTGGTGTGGGGTGTGTGGGGGTAGCTCCATGCCCTCACTTCGCAGCGGCCTAGCACATCGCTCAACCCCCTGTTCCGTTGAGGCCACAAACAAGCAGAAGTGAGCTGGCAGCCACACAGAGTCCTGCTGGAGCCACCGACATGAAGTGGCCTGGCTGCAGGGATGCAGAAGTAAACCAGTGCGTGGTGCAGCTCAGTGGTGGAATTCACTTACCTTCCCTACCGGTTCACAAATGGGAGTGTGCGTGCCACCGCTCCTGCAGTTGTCGCACCTGGTTCGCCCGAACTGGAGACGACCAGCTGAATATCAGCTCTGGTGCAGCTCCGCCTTGCTGCCTCACGGAGCAGCACTGTGCAGCCTCCTGCCCCACGGCGAGGAAGAAGTGGCTTCCCATACATAGGAGAAAAAAAATAAGACACCTCCAAAAATAAGCCCTAGAGGTTATTTCAGGGGTGAAAAGAAAATAAGACCCGGTTTTATTGTCAGGGAAACACAGTGCGTGGAGGTCTTATTATTTTTGAGGTGCAGGAGGCGGCAAGCGTGGTCACCTCATGGCTGCTGCTGTGTCGCAATATTTTTGGGGAGGGCTTATTTTCGGGGAGGGCTTATTTTAGCGCATGCGCTCAAAAGCCCGATTGGGCTTATTATCCAGGGAGGGAATACATATACCCTGTTTCCCTCTTAGTTTGAGGGAAACAGGGTATATATATTGGCTAACAATGTCATTGATAAGTTGCTTGGTTTGCAGATGAGTTGCATCATTCTCTCTGAAGGTGAGTCACACCACTTGGATAATTCATGGAGGTGAGGCGGCTGCTTCTATTTGCATACACAGAGAAGGGGATGAAACTGTTCCTGATATAAACATCACCTCTTTTTAAGATTTGGAAATGTTATTTTTACTGATGCAATTGAAAAACATCTTTTGCTTATTTTACAGCCAGATCACACTGTTGATTTAGAGTTAGTCATCGGCTGCAATTTCAAGGGTTTTTTCCATATGTACAATAGCGATGCCAGAAATCCTGCATCCTACACCTATCCAATTGATTTGTTTCTTAGTTGGAAAACTATCTCCATTGAACATAATTATTATTTTCAACTCATTTTTTCTCGAACACTTTGGAGCAGGGGTCACCATCCTTTCGGACCCCAGGGACTACTCAATTCATAATTTTAAATCCTGCAGACCACTAATATGAATTTTTTAAAACGATAAATAGTATTTAGTGCAATATAAAAAAGGCAAATAATTTTTCTGCAGACTACCAAAATTTTCTCGTGGACCACTGGTTGGTGACCACTGCTTTGGAGTACAGGTAGTACTCAACTTTCAGTAGCTCGTTTAGTGACTGTTTGAAGTTATGACAGCACTGAAAAAAGTGTCATGGCCGTTTTTTCGCATTTACGACTGTTGCATCATCTCCGTGATCATGTGATCAAAATTTGGATGCTTGGCAACTGACTCATACTTATGACAGTTGCCACATCCCAGGGTCATGTGAGCCCCTTTGGCGACCTACTGATAAGCAAAGTCAATGGGGAAGCCAGATCCACTTAACAACAGTAGTGATTCACTAACAACTGTGGCAAGAAAGGTAGTAAAATGGGGCAAAATTCACTTAACGAATATCTCACTTAGCAACCACCCAGTTTTGTATTATGTGGAAATTGAGTATGCATTCCCTTATCCAAGTCGTTACTGTTACGAACAGTAGAGGCCTAGTATAGATCCCTGTGACAGCTCACTTAACGTCCTACTCCAGTTTGATGAGGAACTACTGATGAGCTCTCCAAATCCTACAAATTTCAGTATCAAGCCTTCCCGATCAAGTTTATCATATCTCGGCTAAATCATCTTGGACCGGCAGTGCATAATCCAAGTATGACAGATCTCAGAAACTAATCCTATTGGTAGCATGTCCACAATTAGTCAATAATATTTCTAGCTCATGGTTGAATGATGGGGTCCTTGGCGCACTCTGAGTTTGGTTGTTTTCTCATCTTTCAATAATGAGTCTGGTTGTTTTGTGTTTCAATACGGAGTCTGGTTGTTTTCTCATGTTTCAATACTCAAACTAGAAGACATCATTGGTGCTTGATGGCATCCTAGTTTGGATAATGAAAACATCTGCAAGAAAACCAAGGTTAGACAGCATAAAGGACACACACACACACACACACAAATAATCAGTAATTTGCCTGTTCTTTTTTTCTCTTCCATGCTATGAGAATGTCATTAAGGACTCTTCTGAAAACTTCGAAGCTAAAGATGTTGCTGTCAGAGTTCCAAGTAACAGACCCAACGCAATCAAACCTCTGAGGCCTAAGTGTTCCTCAAAGTACAAATTTATTAGGAATGTCATATTGGCACATCTGGTGAAAACCTGACTCTGAAGGTCCCACAGTTTTCCCCACACAAATTAAAAGTCAAAGTTCTTCCCACACAGACCACATGTCCATCACATGGTACAATCTGGTCACAGCCCCAAATCCAGTTGGTTTCAATCCATGCCTCCCCAACACCTGGTGGGAATGTCCGTGATTCCCAGGAGAAAGAATTTTATTTTGGCTACAAGTCCCCAGCAATCTATATTCCCCCCTCCTGATCTCACAGCTCCAGTCAACGTAGCTGTGGCAGCCCTGAAGATGCTCCAAAATGGCTTCAGGGTTGACAGTTGCAGTTACATTGACTGTCTTATTTGCCCCTATGTAGACCCTGTGAATCTTAGTATCTTTACTGAAACTTATCTTGGTATCCGTCCATTTCCTTATTCCCAACTCTTGAAAGAAATGCAAAAACCAACGTCATGGCAAGAGCTAAAATAATTTATTTACTAAACAAGACTATTCGGGTGGACTGGTACAGCCAACAGGACAGTCCATGTCTCTTTTTAAGACTTGTTCTGACCATTTCCACACATAATTAACAGAGGAACAGCTGTCAAAATGCACTCTCAGCAAACAACCTAAATATAGGAAATGGTTAATATTTTTCTGCCCTCCAAGTGAACCTATCCTATTATCACATTTCTCTTCAAAGCAATAGCTTGGGGCTTCAAACTATAGCTTCTTACTCCGCCCTCCAAGAGTTACACACAAAAAGCCCAACTGTTCGGTCAAATTTTCATTGTGGCAGGCTCAAGATCAACAAATCAAGACTGTTGAATTGAAATAATCATGCCTTTGCCCCCTGAAAAGTGATTACATCTCTTTAGTTACGGAAATCACACTCTCCTCAAGCTGGGTGAAAATGAACTAAAAAGGAAAACCTAAAAAGGATGTATAAATATACTTTATTGAATCTGGTGGAAATCCCCCCCCCCCCAAACAACAACAAGTTTCTGGATTGTCATCAGAGTTGTGGGAAAACGCAGAATGAAAGTTTAAAGCCACTGAAAGTTTTTAAATGGAGCTACACTAATCCTGGATCTTTCCACACCAACCAATTGCTATATTTCAACCTAGAGACGGGGTGAAGCCCAAGAGCTGTTCAATGGGTTTGTATCTCCATTCATCTGCCTCCAGTTCTTCCACTAAGCCGGCGAGTTTTTCCATTCGAGCGACTTGCTGATCTGTATCAGAAAATTAAAAAATGGGTTTGCAATCAACTTTTGGTTAAGCCTTTTAACTGGGCTATATAAGCCCCACATCACGTCTTAAAGCAGAAAAAAAAAACTTTTATCACAAGAAAATTAACTAGTTAGAACCCACACAATTTGTTTCCATTCTACGATTCACAAGACCCTATCCACCCACAAGACAGGATAAAAATATAAAAAATAAACAAATTCTGTTCAAAGAATCCTCACGTTTATTTTTCAGTTGCCGGAAAACAAATGTATTATTTCTACTGCTCCAGTTCTAAATCCTACAAAAGCTCTTTTCGATCCGACTTTATTCCAGCTATCCTGCTGTTTCTCATAGAAACTGTTAGCCAATGAAAATATTTCAGATAATCCCTACATAAACAGATGTTGGGAAATATCTTTCAAGCTATGAATAAGGCCAAAATATCTGTTCTCTAGAACAACTATACCGTATGTGAGCAAAAAAAAAAAAAGGCTATATCTTTTTAAAATATCTAATATTTTTAAAAGTATTTATTTTAATACTTTAAAAATACCTAATATTTTTAAAATATCAAACACTTCACATATATTATTATTCTGTCATGTGCTACAGCTGGTACATTACAAGGAAGCTGAAACAAAGTTGTTGTATTACACTGAGATTGTTAATGCCTTTATCTGTCAGATGCTTTTCCTTTTGTCCAAATTCTCAAACATGTCAAATACACTAATAGTTCAAGAAAAGCCATAAGTAAAACAATAAGAAACATTGTTAGAGCAGTGTTAGAGCAGTTGACAAGGAATGACGACAGAATAATTGGAAGGGTTGGGCAAAAGACATGTTTTAAATGGTTGGTGGCATACAGATAGTCCTCAAGTTATGACCAGAACTGAGCCCAACATTTATGTTGCTAAGTGAAACATGTGAGTTTGGCCCTACTTTATGACCTTTCTTGCCAGTTGTTAAATGCACCACTGAAGCTGTTAAGTTAGCAAAAGCTTCAGTTATTAAGTAAATCTGTCTTCCCCACTGACTTTGCTCGTCAGAAGGCCGCAAAAGCTGATCACATGACTCCAGGACACTTCAACTGTCGTAAATATGAACCAATTGCCCAGCATCTGAATTTTGATCATGTGATCATGGGGATAATGCAACGGTTGTAAGTACGAAAAATGGGCATTAGTCACTTTTTCAGAGGCGTTGGAACTTTGAATGGTCACTAAATGATAGCTGGTCACTAAATGAATAGTTGTAAGTCGAGGGCTACCTGTGCTCAATCGCAATGGGGTCATAGTTCCTCATTGACATAGACAAACCTGATGAATGAGACAGCTATTCTGCAGTGACTGGACAATCTTATCTATGGGGAAAGTGGGTTTTTAACATGAACATGTTAACATCAAACTTGCTCTGCCAAAGCTTCTTTAATCGATATCCAGTGACACCCTACATTTAGCCATAGGAAATTCTGTTTCCAAAGGAAGATAGGAAATTCTTAACGTCCTTAAAAGGAATTCCCTATTAAATTAAACCTGAAGTGTCAACAGTCTTAATACATGGATGGAATGTTTATTGATGTAGTAAATGTTTATAAATACGTATAAAACTGTTTAAGTATTGATACACTTAATAATTACTTTGAGACTGGAAATATTTAGGAAGTTGCAATGTTGTACTAAAATAAACTTAAAGTAAAGGTCCTCCTCGCACATATGTTTTATGTTTCCCGACTCTAGGGGGTGATGCTCATCTCCGTTTCAAAGCCAAAGAGCCAGCACTGTCTGAAGACGTCTCCGTAGTCATGTGGCTGGCATGACTAAAAGCCGAAGGTGCATGGAACTCTGTTACCTTCCCACCAAAGGTGGTCCCTATTTTTCTATTTGCATTTTTACATGCTTTCGAACTGCTAGGTTGGCAGAAGCTGGGACAAGTAATGGGAGCTCACTCTATTAAGTGGCGCTAGGGATTAGAACCGCCAAACTGCCGACCTTTCTGATCGACAAGCTCAGCATTTTAGCCACTGAGCCGCCGCATCCAATAAAATAAACTTAACATGGGACAAAAAGAGAAAAAAATATCCCAAGGCTTCCCTGACAAAGGACCCAGAAATCTTGGCCTCACAGGTATTACATAACAGCATTAATAGTTAGGTGCCATTGATTCACCCAACAATCAAAATGCTGTCCATTCAGAGGTGTTTTAAATGATAATAATTTGCAGCGTGTCTTCCAAGGCTATTCCAGTAATTGAATCTGGAATTATCTATTCATGCCCTTTATCTATTCTTGTCTCCTCCTTTTCTCAGTCTTGAATAATACCATTTTTCCTCATTCCGCATTTGTCACCCCACATGCCTGCAGCATGGGAGTTTCTGTTTGCTGAACATCACCTCAACACAACCACCAGTTCAAATCTGAATGAGTGGTTAGTATTTATGGTCTTCAAAATCATAATTCAAAGGCATGTATCTTCTCAGTCACTACATTTCAATTCCACGCAGAACCACTTGAAAGACTTTTGTTTTAATGCTTCAAATCTTTACAGCCATTGAAATATCCGTATGAACTTGTCTAAATTTTTCATTGCCGTTTTGCCTAGCATTAATCTCCTCTCTATTTCTCTAGAACAGGGTTGGGGAAAACAATGGGCCCTTTGTGAGCTGTGAATTTCAACTCCCAGAAATCCTGAGCATGGCTGGCTCAGGAATTCTGGGAGTTGAAGTCCACAGGTCATAAAGGGGCCATAGTTCACCATCCCTGCTCTAGAACATACAACTGAACATACCAGTTGGCAGTGAAAAGTGAAGGTAATAGTAGATAGCTGACACAACCCTTATCCTCTTGATATTTGACATTAACCCATATTTTCCACTTTCCTTCTTTTAGTTTCATTATGAGGTCTTCACTTTTCGCAAAGTAGGTTTTTTCCAGCTTCACAATGCTTTGACCTCATTGATTCCAGCTATCATCTTTTTCAAATTGTTTTTATCCTGACCTTCATCCGAACTGGAGCACTTTCCTCCCTGTTATGAGTCTTATTTACCCTCACTTACTGAAGATCCTGGGGGTGTCACATCAAGCGGCTTCTTTCTGGTGACATTAACTCCTTACCTTTTGTGCTAACAGAGAAGAGATAAAGAAATACTAGCAATGTGATGTCTTATTGGGCTGGTTTGTTTCTTTTACACAGCTGAACAAATAGATTGTATACACAACCATTAGCCCTAATCAGGGATGGGTTGCTCCCGGCATTACTGCCGGTTTGGTGCGCGCAAAAAAATTGCACGTGCATGCTTGCTTTGCGCACATGTGCATTTGCACAAAAATAGGTCTGTGCGTGCGCAAACTGTTAAAAAAAGGGAAAAATTAAATCTGTCCAATTACAATTGTTCTGTGCATGCGCAGAATCAAAAATCAAGATGGCGGCCCAGTAGGAGAACCGGTTCAGGGGCATGGCAGGCCTGGGTAGCTGCTGATTCCCCGGCCGCCAAATCACTACCGGTTCGGTCGAACCGGTAGGAACCCACCTCTGACCCTAATATATGCTATATTATGACTCTAGAGCAGGGGAATCCAACCTTGGCAACTTTAAGACTGTGGACTTAAACTTGGGGCATTCTGACGGCTGGGGAATTCTGGGAGTTGAAATCCACAAGTTTTAAAGTTGCCAAGGTAAACCTTAAAATTGTCCCTTTCGCTATAAGCCCAAAAGGAAGATATCTACAAAATTGAAAATTTGCAAGACACTCTGGCAGAGCAGCCATCTAATCAAGCATTTCATTTACTTGATAGAAAAACAGTTTTTTTTTTAAAAAAAAGAACTCTTGGCCAATCTCTTTGGCCACAGAGTACGATTGAAAATAGCAAGTTTCCTTCAAAAAGAGTTTCTCTAATCAGATACTTTCTTCCAGAGTTCTGTTCCATCTTGATAGCATTTCAGAAGTATATAAACTGATGTCCAATATGTCACATGAAACCAAGTATGGGGAGGAAGAGATGAAGTGAGGCGAGATAAGAACCAGATGACCCAGAAACAAAGATAGCAATTTTTATTAACAGCAAAGTTATGGCTCACAAACCTTTCTACGAGTGCAATGTTCATAGCTTGTTTTATGACTACAACAGCATCAAATAACATAAGTTACAATCTTATCTCCTGGTTCAATAGACCATATAGATAAAACTTTGTTTTTGGTTTTTTTATGACACAGGATAATATGGTGACAATAGGTTCATTAAACATCTGCTCTATTTTTTTTTATTATGTTCTGTTCTATCCTGCTGTTTTCAATGCAGTGAGGTACTTCTATTACACCTTACTGAATTTCTATATACCGTATTTTTCGGGGTATAAGACGCATCCTTTTCCCCTCAAAAAAGAGGCTGAAAATCTGGGTGTGTCTTCTACACTGAATACAGCATTTTTTTGCCTCCAGAAACCCCGCCCCCTTCACCAAAATGGCCATGCATAGCTTTTAGGAGGCTTTCAGAGTGCTCCTGGGGGGCTGGGGAGGGCAGAAATGAGCAAAAAACAGGCTGTTTTTTGCTCAATTTTGTCCTCCCCTCCCAGCAGCACTCTATAAGCTTCCTAAAGGCTATGCATGCTCTTTTTTTGACAAAAAATGAACCTGTTTTCGCAAAAAATGGGCCGTTTTTTGCTTGTCCCCCCCCCCGAGCACTCTACAAGCCTCCTAAAGGCTAATCATGCCCTTTTTTTTAAAAAAAAAAAATGGGCCCATTTTTGCGAAAAAGGGCTGTTTTGGGGAGGTTTGCAGAGTGCAAAAACTTTTTTTAAAAAAAACATTTGCCTCTTCAAAACCTTGGTTTGTCTTATATCCGGTGTGTCTTATACTCTGAAAAATACGGTAGATAAATCCTGACACAACATACAGGTCCACTGACACAACATAGTTTGTGAGCTTATTCACTTACCGTGTTTTACTTGTTTCAGCGTGGATGCAACTTGATAGCTGAAGACAGATTCACAAAGGAATCGTTCTGACCCATCTGTAAATAGAGAAAAAGGAAATTTAAAACATTTACAATCCCAAAAAGCCTTCTAAGGGTATCACAAAAAATTACAGCCTTAATTTTATACCGATGTATAAATTAACAAGTCTGTGCATTTCATATAATAATGACAAACAGTGACTCAGTCCAACAGTTTAGCTTCTGACCCAACAATGACTAGCCAGTTGTCTCCAGGAAACTCAATGTATGCTCAACAGCAATGCCATTTGCTGCTGTCATCTTTAAGCAATGGATTAGAATAGAATAGAATAGAATAGAATAGAATAGAATAGAATTCTTTATTGGCCAAGTGTGATTGTACACACAAGGAATTTGTCTTTGGTGCATATGCTCCCCGTGTACATAAAGAAAAATTAAATAGAATACATTCATCAAAAATCATAAGACACAACACTTAGTGATAGGTTACTAATAAGCAATCAAATTATACTAGGAAACAAATAAAACAATATAAATTTTAAAGATGCAAGCAACATGGTTATAGTCATAAATGGAAAGAGAGAGGTACTAGGAAGGAAGAGAAGAATAACAGTAATACAGTCTTAGTAGGTAATTTGACAGTGGGAGTTAGTTGTTAAGCAGAGTGATGGCATTCGGGAAACAACTGTCCTTGTGTCTAGTTGTTTTGGTGTGCCGTGCCCTACAGCATCATTTTGAGGGTAGAAGTTGAAACAATTTAGGTCCAGGATGTGAGGGGTCAGTGGATATTTTCCCAGCCCTCTTTTTGACTCGTGCAGTATAGAGGTCCTCAACGGAAGGCAGTTTGGTACCATGTTTCCCCAAAAATAAGACCTTCCCGGATAATAAGCCCAATTGGGCTTCTGAGCGCATGTGCTAAAATAAGCCCTCCCCTAAAATTAAGCCCTCCTCGGAAATATTGCAAACAGCAGCAGCCATGAGGTGACCACGCTCACCGCCTCCTGCACCTCAAAAATAATAAGACCTCCCTGAAAATAAGGCCAAGTGGTTATTTTGGGAGTCAAAAGAAAATAAGACGCTGTCTTATTTTCGGGGAAACACGGTAGCAATTGTTTTTTCTGCAGTTCTAATTATCCTCTGAAGTCTGTGTCTGTCTTTTTTGGTTGCAGAGCCATGTGCTAGTTGTTCCTGACTCTAGGAGGCAGTGCTCATCTCTGTTTCAAAGCCAAAGAGCCAGCGCTGTCCAAAGATGTCTCCATGGTCATGTGGCCAGCATGACTAAACGCCAAAGGCGCATGGAGCACTGTTACCTTCCCACCAAAGGTGGCCCCTATTTTTCTACTTACATTTTTTACATACTTTCAAACTGTTAGGTTGGCAGAAGCTGGGACAAGTAACTGGAGCTCAATCTGTTACGCGGCGCTAGGGATTCGAACCGCTGAACTGCCAACCTTTCAATCGACAAACTAAGTATCTTAGCCATTGAGCCACCGCATCCCTATGTTATGGGTTACTCATCCATAAAAGGCAAAGAAAGCCTGCCACGCTGATAATACAGACTTGATAGTACAGGTTGGGGTAGGTCATGTATGTGAATTGAATTTAGTTCTTATTTTTGTTCCAAAATATGAAACTTAAGCTAAATGATTTAAGTCAGAACATTATCTTGTTTCTCAATTTCCCAGTTCAAATTCTCATAAATACAGGCTCCCTGCTACAGTACAGGTACTTGGGATTACCAACTGACTTGATGGGGCAAAAAAGTATTTAATCAGCCACCCATTGTGCAAGTTCTCCCACTTAAAAAGATGAGAGAGGCCTGTAATTGGAATCATAGGTAGACCTCAACTATGAGAGACAAAATGAGTAAACAAATCCAGGCAATCACATTGGCTGATTTGGAAAGAATTTATTTGCAAATTATGGTGGAAAATAAGTATTTGGTCAGTATCAAAAGTTCATCTCAATACTTTGTTATATATCCTTTGTTGGCAATGACAGAGGTCAAACGTTTCCTGTAAGTCTTCACAAGGTTGGCACACACTGTTGCTGGTATGTTGGCCCATTCCTCCATGCAGATCTCCTCTAGAGCAGTGATGTTTTGGGGCTGTGACTGGGCAACACAGACTTTCAACTCCCTCCAAAGGTTTTCTATGGGGTTGAGATCTGGAGACTGGCTAGGTCACTCCAGGACCTTGAAATGCTTCTTTCAAAGCCACTCCTTCATTGCCCGGGCGGTATGTTTGGGATCATTGTCATGTTGAAAGACCCAGCCACGTTTCATCTTCAATGCCCTTGCTGATGGAAGGAGGTTTGCACTCAAAATCTCACAATGCATGGCCTCATTCATTCTGTCCTGTACACGGATCAGTCGTCCTGGTCCCTTTGCAGAGAAACAGCCCCAAAGCATGATGTTGCTACCCCCATGCTTCACAGTAGGTATGGTGTTCTTTGGATGCAACTCGGCATTCTCTGTCCTCC
Organism: Natrix helvetica; assembly: GCF_964273705.1. Lineage (NCBI taxonomy): Eukaryota > Metazoa > Chordata > Lepidosauria > Squamata > Natricidae > Natrix > Natrix helvetica. The sequence goes on from NC_138551.1 coordinate 85,371,721, forward strand.
AAATACGACAAGTTCTATTCAAACAGTTCTATTTTGGTTTCATCTGACCATATGACATTCTCCCAATCCTCTTCTGGATCATCCAAATGCTCTCTAGCAAACTTCAGACGGGCCCGGACATGTACTGGCTTAAGCAGGGGGACACGTCTGGCACTGCAGGATCTGAGTCCCTGGCGGCGTAGTGTGTTACTGATGGTAGCCTTTGTTACGTTGGTCCCAGCTCTCTGCAGGTCATTCACTAGGTCCCCCCGTGTGATCCTGGGATTTTTGCTCACCGTTCTTGGGATCATTTTGACCCCAAGGAGTGAGATCTTGCGTGGAGCCCCAGATCGAGGGAGATTATCAGTAGTCTTGTATGTCTTTCATTTTCTAATTATTGCTCCCGCAGTTGATTTGTTCACACCAAGCTGCTTGCCTATTGCAGATTCAGTCTTCCCAGCCTGGTGCAAGTTTACAATTTTGTTTCTGGTGTCCTTCGACAGCTCTTTGGTCTTCACCATAGTGGAGTTTGGAGTGTGACTGTTTGAGGTTGTGGACAGGTGTCTTTTATACTGATGACAAGTTCGAACGGGTGCCGTTGGTACAGGTAATGAGTGCAGGACAGAGGAGCCTCCTAAAGAAGAAGGTACAGGTCTGTGAGAGCCAGAAATCTTGCTTGTTTGTAGGTGACCAAATACTTATTTTCCACCATAATTTGCAAGTAAATTCTTTCCAAATCAGCCAATGTGATTGTCTGGATTTGTTTTCTCATTTTGACTCTCATAGTTGAGGTCTACCTATGATGACAATTACAGACCTCTCTCATCTTTTTAAGTGGAAGAACTTGCACAATTGGTGGCTGACTAAATACTTTTTTGCCCCACTGTACCATTACATAATTTCTCAAATAACCATCATTATGAATGTGGTATGTTCCAGACAGGGTGGATTTGATTTAAATCAAGTCGATTTAAATCATAATTTGTAGAGAGCAACTGTCAGATCTGTCTCGCAGCAGCTCCTCCTCTGACCTGCTGTTGGCTCACTAACAGTCCCATTTATGGGTTGGCTGATGATGCGGCAGTGACACAACAAGGGGAGGGATGTGGTGGGCAGCAGGTGAGTGGATGCCCGCTAACAGGTGCTGCCATGATGGATCTGAAATGACAGGTGCTCTTTAATATTATAAGCTTCTTAGAAAGTTTCACTTTCATTTTTACTACTTGCCCTTCCACCTCACACTTTCACCCTGGTAGTACAGATGCATTTCTCTTCAATCAATCATACAGTTTGTAGTGTACATACAGGTGAAACTCGAAAAATTAGAATATCGTGCAAAAGTTCATTTATTTCAGTAGTGCAACTTAAAAGGTGAAACTTTTTTATGAGATTTATTATTTATTTATTTTACCGTGCTTCTAGACCGCCCCCTCTCCCAAAAGGGACTCGGGGGGGTGTACAGTCCATACAAAATACATCAAAATACAATAAAAAGTTGAATATGTACAGTTGGAATGGAGGAGGTTAAAATGGAATTAAAAGGACTGTACAGAGCCAGTATATATAAATATAAATTTTAATTTTAAACCCCTAAAACACACACAATAAATTAAAAACAATACCCCTAAAATAACCAGTTAATAGTGCATTTGCCAGGAGGAACAGTTGTAATTATGCCAGATAAGACTCATCACATACTCTGATGAGAGCAACTTTTGCCAAAAGCACCAAACACTGGTTCAATGACCGTGTGATTACTGTGCTTGATTGGCCTCTCCATTCTTCCTCCATACTCTGGGTCCTTGGTTTCCAAATGAGATGCAAAAGTTGCTCTCATCAGAAAAGAGGACTTTGGACCACTGAGCAACAGGACTTTGGACCACTGTGCTTCATTAAGACCAGGGTCAACGCAGCCGTCTACCAGGAGATTTTGGAGCACTTCATGCTTCCTTCCGCAGACGAGCTTTATGGGGATGCTGACTTCATTTTCCAGCTGCCCACACTGCCAAAAGCACCAAAACCTGGTTCAATGACTGTGGGATTACTGTGCTTGATCGACCAGCAAACTCGCCTGACCTGAACCCCCATAGAGAATCTATGGGGCATTGCCAAGAGAAAGTTGAGAGACATGAGCCCAAACAATGCAGAAGAGCTGAAGGCCATTATTGAAGCATCCTGGTCTTCCATAACACCTCAGCAGTGCCACAGGCTGATAGCTTCCATGCCACGCCGCATTGAGGCAGTAATTACTGCAAAAGGGGCCCAAACCAAGTACTGAGTACATATGCATGCTTATACTTTTCAGAGTTATTGAAAGATATTGTTCTATGTACAATCTTTGCTTTATTGATTGCATGTAATATTCTAATTTTCTGAGATTGTGGATTTGGGGTTTTCATGAGCTGTAAGCCATAATCATCACAATTATGATAAATCACGGCTTGAACTATCTTGCTTTGCATGTAATGAGTCTATCTCATATATTAGTTTCACCTTTTAAGTTGCATTACTGAAATAAAGGAACTTTTGCACGATATTCTAATTTTTCGAGTTTCACCTGTAGATTTGCAAAACAATGGGATATTCTAGATATTTGTTTTATGATTTATCTCATGGTTACTATGAAATTGTGTGAATGCATCAATGCAGTGCATGTTATCTCAGCTTGCAGAGCTTGGATTCATTGAATGAGTTTACCAAAAACGTAAATATTGCCGAATATACAGCCTCATGCTACATAACTAAGCTCCATTTCATGCTGAGTAAACTAAATTGTTAATGTATCTTAAGTAGAAAACTATCTTTAAATAGATTTTTTACTCCAAAAGTATTTTATTAAAATAAATTTGATAAAAATAAAAAAAAAATCTGATTTAAATAAAAAAAAATGATTTTTTTTTTTAAAAAAACATTGATTTTTATCCACCCTGCTTCCAAATATTCTGAATTGTAATTCCTATCATCCCATTCACGACAGCTGCTTCTGGAGGCACCAATTTCAGAAGTGAGATATGGATGGCCAACCTCTTGATATCTAGAAATCGCTTTTTGCTTTTGACATGGAAGAGGAAGTGCAGAGCCCAATGAGATCTAGTAGGCAGGAGGCTCAAACCACATACCAGGTGTTTCTATGTCTTCTGACCTTTAAGCTGATAGTGGCAGTTGAGTGGGTTTTTTTTTTTGTTGTTGTTAAAATTCTTTCAGCATAGATGCCACAATTTTCCACCATTTACATATGTGAAAATGGTAGAAAATGGCACACCGATTTTCAGAGGAGGGCGTGGGAAGAATAACCAGCTCTGGTGTACATGAGGTCTGTTCTAAGACGTAAAATGGCCACGCAACATTTTTGGAAATGATGCTCTTCTGTCATTTCCAAACTTTTTGCTTGAGCAAACCTAAAAAAGTTAGCTGGTAACTTTCCTAATTCACATTTACTTACCTCTAGATCTTTCCTTGGAAAAATAGAACCGTAAATCTCTAAAACAGGTTTAAAATTGAGATGACGATTGTGTAATAGGGAACAAAAGTTTCAGGTGTCCCATCTTGGAGACTTAATGGAAGGTAGGAATTGTCAGCAGAGCATTTAAAGACATGAAATGAGCTGCGGTGGGGGCAGGGGTTAGAGTGCAGTACTGCAGGCTACTTCTGCTGCCTGCCGGCTGCTGGCAATTTAGCAGTTTGAATCTCACCAGGCTCAAGGTTGACTCGGCCTTCCAGCCTTCCGAGGTGTGTAAAATGAAGGCCCAAATTGTTGGGGGAAATAGGCTGACTCTGTAAACCACTTAGACAGAACTGTAAACAGTGGTGGGTTACGACCGGTACGCCCCGCTATGGGCGTACCGGTGCCTGCCGGGAGCACTGGGTACCATTCCGGTATGGTGCTCCAGAGGGGCCCCCGCCACCTCCATCCTTACCTGCATGTGAGCTCTGCGGGGCAAGCAGGTGGAGCGTTGCGGAGGCATCGCGGAGCATTGCAGATGGTAAGTACGCATGCACGTGCTGGGCACGTTCATGTGGTGGGCGCTGGGCCACGTTGCACCGTACCAGTTGCACTGGGATCCAGAACCCACCACTGACTGTAAAGCACTGTAAAGCGGTATACAAGTCTAAGTGCTATTGCTATTAGTGTTCCTGTGTAAATGCCTGCCAGGTTCCTTGCCTAACAAATTTGATTTTATTCAGATTAATTTTAAAAAACGAATTGGAGGTTAACTTGCTGCGAACTGCCAGCCTCAAATACAATCTTTGCTTTACAGCAGAGTAGCTGGAGCTGAAAAAGCAGCTGTATATGTAAGTATAATCAGTTGGCAACTGTGTTTATGCATGTATGTACTGCCCTCTATAGTAGAGCACAATTCAGCTGCTTTCCTGGAACCAACTCAGCAGTCAGTTCTTCTGGACTCATTGACATATAGCTGGCTTACTCCTACTCTGTTCTACTTAGGAGACATGAGAAACAATTAAGTAGGCAAATTTGCCTGTGGGGCCCTAACATACAGCCTTATACATCCATAATTCTGCTGACACTTAGCTAAATGTCTGGCAACATATTATTATTTAGTCTGCTGCAGGAGCTTTTGATATTTAATGCTTAACACCCCGCCAATATAACATCAGTTGGTGTGTCCAAACAAGGCAGCGTCCTGCTTTTCTTAGTAGGTGACTTTTTGTCCTGGGCCCAGGACAAACCAGTGTGAAATCTAGTGTGGTGTAAGTGGGTGCTGACCTATGACTGAAGAGGCCCAGATTCAACTCTAATGCTCAGCCGTGGAAATTTGCAGAGAGATTTTGGGCACAGGGGTCCAACCAACCTCACAAAGGTGTTAGTGCAGGAATGAAATGAATGGGAATTCCAGGGAAAGTACCGTAAGCTCCTGCACATAAATCTAACTAATCAACCAACCAACCAACCAGCAGCTGGATGGCTTTGGGGAAAGTTAACCCTAATGTTGGGCATTCAACAGTCCTCTGGCAGTAGGAAAAGTGAGATGGGTTGTCTTCATCATCAGCCTTGGAGGTCTTCTAGTCCAAGCCCCTCCTCAAGCAGAGGACCCTATACCCGTGATGGCAAACCTAGGTAACATGTGCCAGAGGTGGCACGCGGACACCTCTCTGTGGGCATGTGCACCCTTGCCAGCTGTTTTTCTGGTTTTGGGCGAACATGGATTGCTGGTCTTCGCAGGTGCCAGAGTGCCAGAAAACGGCCTGAAAACAACCCCAAAACAGGTTGCTTTTCGGGATGCTTTGGGGGGCATTTTTGGGGCCAAAACAGCCTGAAAAATGGCCTGAAACAACCCAGGAAACAGCCTAAAAATGCCCCCCAAAATGGCCAAAAAAACCAGGCATGCGTGCACCGGTCAACCGTGTGCATGTACGCGCGTTCTGATTTGGGCATCCAGTGCCGAAAAGGTTCGCCATCACTTCCCTATACCATTTCAGACAAACGGGGCTTATCCAGTCTCTTCTTAAAAAGTTTCCAGGGGTGGAGCACCCACATCTTCTGAAGGGACACCGTTCCATTGGTTGATTGTTCTCACTGTTAGGAAATTTCTCCTTACTTCCAGGTTGAATCTCTCCTTATTCAGTTTCCATCCATTATTCCTTGCCTGGCCTTCGGGTGCTTTGGAAACTAGCTTGACCCCTTCCTCTCTATGGCAGCCCCTCAAATATTGGAACCCTGCTCTCATGTCTACCCTGGAGCACAAAGAAGGAAGCTCTGCTCTTAGTGGTGGAGAGCTTGTGGGCTGCATTTGCCCTGTAAACTGAAAGTTTCCTTTTCTTGGGCTAGCAGCTGTGGCATAAACTGAGAGCCAACATTCAAGCCATAAGAATTCAACAACTCAATATAAAATCACAGTGGGAATGAATGATTTGGTTAAGGCTGTGGAATGCACTAAAAACAAATACATGTCTAATCACTGAATGTCAGAATGTGCACCATGTGAAATTTTCTGCTGCAAACTCTGCATTGGCGACAGGAAGGGCATCCGGCCAGTTAAACAGCTCCATTCAGTTGCCCCAACTGCAGCCAGATGCAAGGGATTACAGGGTCATTAAAAGATCAAAAAATAAATTTAAAAAAAATCACTGGAATGTCAAAAATGAAGATAATTCAAAAACAGTGAAGTATCTTTTAAACCTACGTAGTTCTTTCAATGCGATTTCAACTTGCTTATCTTCTGGTAGATTAGCACCTACTTGTCTTTTTGGATTTTGCCACTCCTGGTACAGAATGCAGCTTAAGGACTCAGAAGAGTTCAAATTCAATGGTACATTTCCAATCCAAGAAAAGCTACTGCTATCTCAACAAAGAGCAACTTGTTTCAGTAAGTCGGCTAACATTTTTTCTTCTTTGAACCTACTTCCTTGTTTGCTTTTTAAAAAAAAAGACACATCATGCATGCCGCTCACCAAAAACAGTCTTGCAATTTTTCAGATGTATGCCCATGCAGAACGAACCCTGTAATTAAAAACTCTGAAGAGGTAGGTTTTTTTTTTTTGCAGATATGAAATAGCCTGGAATTTTCCACGGTATGTCTAGCAACCTCAACCTGTCATCTTACAACTGGCACTAAATAGCTAAGGATACTTTCCAGACTAATGAAACTCCTATACGAATAAACACACCTATTAACCCGAAGGTGAAATAATCACCACTTTAATCCTGATGCAAGGGGGAAAAAACCCTACATATCACCACTTTGGAAAAAAGCTACCGGCCAAGAAGTAAAAAGAGATTTCAAGGCCAAAGTCCAAAGAATCGTGCTGCTAATTCTCTACAGATTGCTTTGAACTTTTCTTTCTCAATCGGTATCCTTCGTTGCCACATAACTGTTTTTCAAAACTAGCTGAACTGTTTCCAAAGCGGTTGGACCACAAGTTCTCACCACACTGAGGTAAGGCACAGCAGATATAACCATAGCGATTGGTATGATTCCATAATAGTTCTTTGGGCCAAATCTTCCCTCCCGGATTCTCCTACAGCAGGGGTGTCAAACACAATTTCATTGAGGGCCGCATCAGGGTTGTGTTTGACCTCGGGAACCGGGATAGACATGGCCAGCTCAATATCACTCGTGTTGGGGGGCCCTGTGGTGGCTCGAGCTCTCTGCCGACGAAAACGGGCTCCCAAGCTCTGTTTTCACCTGCGATGGCCTCCTGCAACCATCTGCCAGTGAAAACGGAACTGGAGAGGGCCACTGGCGGTGGCTACATTTTCGCTGGTAGAGGGACCACAGACCGGTCCTTTGGTATTTCCAGGCAGCCCCGCGGGCCAAATCTAAGCACCCCACGGGCTGAATCTGGCCCCTGAGCATTGAGTTTGACACCCTTGTCCTACAGGATCAAACATAGAACAGAACAATAAGCAGTGGCAGAATTCCAGCAGAATTTTCTGCGTTGGATGAATAGGTTATCATTGCCATCGTTCTTTTATATGTCTCCACAAGTAAGTTTCTCAACACAGACACTACATCAGTTTTACAAGTCCAGACAGGATTAAGCCACTGATTGGACTACAGGTAGTCCTCAACGTAGGACCACAATTGAGGCTAAAATTTAAGTGAGACATTGGTTAGGTGAGTTTTCTTGCCATGGCTGCTGAGTGAATCACTGCAATTGGTTAAGTTAGTAACCCGGTTGTTAAGCGAATCTGGCTTCCCCATTGACTTTGCTTATCAGAAGGTCGCAAAAGGGATGGGTGGCATGACCTTGGGACACAGCAGCGGTCATAAATATGAACCAGTTGCCAAATCTCTGAATTTTGGTCACATGATCATGGGCGGATGCCGCAAAAGTCGTAACTGTGAAAAACAGTCAATGTCACATTTTTCAGTGCTGTTGTAACTTTGAACGGTCACTACATGAAACTGTTGTAAGTCGAGGACTATCTGTAATTTAGCGCGCGCACACACACACAGGAAGGTAAGCCCAGAATCTGCAGAATGGAATAGGCCCCATCATCATGTCCCAACTACTTTTAATGACATTTAGCTTTAACCAGTATTTATAAGTTAAACCGCATCTTTCAAATAAAGGCACCATCTATTTTAAAAAAAATTGCACTAATGGCAAAAACAGCATATAGATTCCATGCCAGTCCTGATTAGAGAGAAAACACGAAGTTAACATGCTTGAAATTTGGAAAAGGCCTTCTGTTTACATTGAAATAGTATCACCAGTGAGTACTGGCCAAACGTCTACACCAAAGGTTGGCAATCTTAAACACTCAAAAGAGCCATTTGGACCCATTTCCCACAGAAAAGAAAACACTGGGAGTCACAAAACCCTTCCTGTGCCTGACTATTTCCTGAGCGCCCACAAAACTACCATATGTAGTTGAATTAAACTTCTGCAACTTTCCTTTTTCTTGGATTTATCCATGGTTGGCCTACCGGGGCTGAGAAACTCAATAAATGGTGTGCCGGTGGGTGTCGCACATTGGCGGTTGTGACACATATTTTGAGCGATACGGAGCTGCAGCTGAGGGATAAAAGAGCCACATGCGGCTCCAGAGCGACGGGTTGCTGACCCCTGGTTTACACCATCATGAAAAAGCTTGTTCTTAGCTTGTTCTCTTTCTTATCAGCGACGACAAAACAATGAAAGGAAATCACCATTAATCAATGGTAATCAAAGCCAATGCAGTTATATAGTACCAGCCAACTGATCCCAGCCCTTCTGCCTGGCACCTCCAGATCTTTTACATTACACAGCTTGACATTCTGAGCCACTTATAGCCAATGGCTACGCTGGTTAGAAATTATGGGGTTTACTATCTGACCCATTAGAGATTTTTGTTTTAATATTAGTTGCCACACTTCACTGTGTATAAGTTGACGCTAGCAGCCCATGGGGGGACGGGGGCTTGGTTAGCTTTTCAGAGAGTGAATCACACCTGGCATATCAGACATAGCTAATAGAAGGGCTCCTGGTTTATTTATTCTTTTGCAATACAGGTAGACAACTCGTATCCTTCATCCAATCAAAGTAGGGAAGGCAATCTAATCCCTTCCAGGTGTAGTTGAGTTTTATGCTCATCATTCCTGACAATGGCCACATAGCTGATAAGAATGGAAATCCAAAACCTGATGTATGAAAAGAAGAGCAACGAAGATGATTTGGGGACTGGAGGCTAAAAGATATGAAGAACGGTTGCAGGAATTGGGTTTGTCTAGTCTAGTGAAACGAAGGACTAGGGGTGACATGATAGCAGTGTTCCTATGTCTCAGGGGCTGCCACAAAGAAGAGGGGGTCACCCAGTGGTGAAATTCACATTTTTTTTACTACCAGTTCTGTGGGCGTGGCTTGGTGGTGGTGTCCTGTGACTGAGTGGGCGTGGCCAATTTGATGTCACTCATGGCCATGCCCACTCAGTCACATGCCGCCGCCACCACCAAGCCACGCCCACAGAACCAGGTAGGAAAAAATGTGTGTATGAGTCCATTCACAGCAGAGCTGTTGCTCCCTTTATGGTCCCCCGCGGCCCCCTCCCTCCCGGGGACTATCTTAAAGGGACAGGCTGCAGCAGTTCTGCTGTGAACGGAGGGAGAAATGTTTGGATTGTCTCTGCTGCATTTAACATTGAATTCTGAGGAAGAGACAATCCGAATGTTTTCCCCTTCATTCACAGCAGAGCTGTTGCTCCCTTTATGGTCCCCCGCGGCCCCCTCCCTCCCAAGGACTACCTTAAAGGGACAGGCTGCAGCAGCTCTGCTGTGAACGGAGGGAGAAATGTTTGGATTGGGTGGGCAGGCCGAGCAGCTGGAAGAGGTGAGCGGTGACAGGGTGACCAGGCGGGCTTGGGTGGAGCCACCAGAGATTTTTGCCACTGTTCAGAGAACTGATGCCAATTGTTCCTGCTGATTTGGCTGAACCGGGCCGAACCGGGAGGATTTCAACACTGGGCCCACCCTGTTTTCCAAAACACCAGAAGGTAAGACAAGAAACAATGGATGGAAACTAATCAAGGAGAGAAGCAACCTGGAATTAAGGAGAAATTTCCTAACAGTGAGAAAAATCAACCAGTGGAATGGCTTCCCTTCAGAGGTTGTGGGTGCTTCATCACTGGAGGCTTTTAAGAGACTGGACGACACTTGTCTGGAATGGTATAAAATAGAGTCTCTTGCTTGGGCAGGGCATTGGACTAGAAGACCTCCAAAGTCCCTTCCAACTCTGTTATCCTATTCTGTTCCTATGGAGAGCCCAATTCCAAACAGAATTGGATAAAATACTCTACCTGCTCCCTTATAATAGCCAAATAATCAACTCTGATGTTAACACAAAGGGAAAATGTTTACTTCCTCTCTATTGGGGTATATTATAGAAGACTGTAGATTATTGTTTTCTACTTATAGACCAAAGCTAAGCACTGCCTTATCTCAACAGGAATGTAGAATATCACCTTGGCAACTAAATATAACATGATCAATGGCAATGGTGGTTTCTTAGGACTAATGAAAGAATAAATGTAAAAATGATGCTGAAGGAGGACCGAAGATAATTAATCTTCCTCTGGGTAAGGCAAGGAAAAGCTACTAGTAAGCAAAGGGAGAATGTCGTATCAATACTTCTTAGCAACTCTAAGAATTGATAATATTGCATCTGTTACACAATGTTTGGTTGGACCAGTAATGGTGTTGGAAGACCTAGTGGCAAACAGTTGCAATGGCAGCTTCCATAGCAATAGCAATAGCACTTAGACTTATATACTGCATCTTGTCTCCAACAATCTGGGTCCTCATTTTACCCACCTCGGAAGGAAGGAAGGCTAAGTCAACCTTGAGGCAGTGAGATTTGAACTGCTGAACTGTAGCTAACAGTCAGCTGAAGTAGCCTGCAGTACTGCACTCTAACCCCTGTGCCACCTCGGCTCATAAGCCTTTGTTCCAGAGTAAGTAGCACTGGAAACCAAGGTGTAATAAGAATGAAATTTAAATAATCCCTAGAAGTCTTAGCTGCAACTTTTGACAGTGGGTAAAAGCATCAACTTTTGATCTCAACATTGGCTAAAGCATCCCCACCTGATCTCAAGACTGTCAATCTGAATGCAAATAAGAGTACATGGATTTCAAGGAAAACGCTTATATTTGGTGGACCCTAAAAAAATAAAGTATGTCATACAATCCAATAACCTGGGGAACAACATGAAATTAGCCAAGACATCTATTGATGTTGTCTTGATCAAGCAGAGTGATCAGATGTGCATGCTCTTCCCAACAGTTCCTTAAGAGTGAGGTTGAAGAAGATAGAGGATGGTGTATTTATTACATTTTACAATAAACACAAGATACAAGAAAGATATAGGGGAGTGGTGCGGTGGCCTAAGAGGTGGGGCTCTCGCCTCACAATCAGGAGGATGTGAGTTCGATCTTAGGTAGAGGCAGATATTTCTCTCTCTGGGCACAATGAGAATATATCCGTTGAACAAAACTCTGCATTGGAGATAGGAAAGGCATCTGGCCATTAAACGCTCTGCTAGCTCCATTCAGTTGTCCAGACTCCACCCCGCAAGGGATTATGGGGTTGTTAAATTATGATGATGATACAAGAAAAATATAGACTACAAGAAGCTGGGTCAATCTATCCTATCAAGAATCTTGAATGTCCAGAGAGTTTATATATCAACAAGTCTAGGGTGATTATTTCTTTCTCATCCCATTCCATGGCCTCCTAGATTTGACCATTGCAATGTTCATATACTAACTATGATTATACACATTTTCCTTAGGAAGTCCTCAATGCTGGTTAGAAGAAGAGGATGAACACCAATGAGGTGGATGAACTCTATTGCAGTAATGATGGGTATTCTGTTGGCAACCCTGAAAGGCTAGGTTGGGAACGGATTATTGTGGGGAAGGTCTATCTACAAGGCTGTTAGGAATGATTTCTGATTTGATGGCACATCATCAATCAATGGAAAATATAACTGGAGCAGAAGAATCAGCGTTAAACGATGTCGAAATCTCTTTTGAAAAATAAGTTCAGGGTTAACGCCAGTCACGCGAACATGTCATTTCATAGAGGACAGATGTATAATTTTGCTGGTTCATTCTCTTCTCTTCCCTCTCAAATAATTATGGCTGCCCCTTCAATATCGCAAAGAAAGACACTGCCCGTTTTATTACTTGGTTTCACTACCCTATCAGGTTGTTTGTGGTGCCAACATTTCTGCGGTTACATGCTTTTGGTATTGGCTTCCTTCAGCAGTGGGTTTCACATTTTGTTACCACTGGTTGGCCCCGCGCATGCCCGCTTCACAGGCGCACACGCCCCTTCTAAGCATACACCCAGCATTCCATACGCTTTGCTCACGCCTTCCACTCATGCACCCGGACTCAAAAACATGCCTAAGTAGGACGGCATAGAGCCAGGGCAATTTCTGCTACCGGTTCAGGCAAACCAGTCCGAACCAGCTGAACACCACCTCTGGCTTCCTTCTTCTTAGGCAAAGTACTGTATTTCTTGGAGTATAGGATGCACCAAGATTTTGAACAGGCAAATTTAAAAAAAAGATTTTTGCACTCTGTAGACCTCCCCAAAATGGCCTGTTTTTTTGTCAAAAAAGGGGCATGCATAGCCTTTAGGAGGCTTTCAGAGTGCTCCTGGGGGCTGAGGCAAAACCAAGCAAAAGACACTCTATTTTTTGCTCACTTCTGCCCTCCCCAGCCCCCCAGGACCACTCTGAAAGCCTCCTAAAGGCTATGCACAGCCATTTTTGCAAAGGGGGTGAGGTTTCGGAAGGCCAAAAATGCTGTATTCAGTGTATAAGACGCACCAGATTTTCACCCTCTTTTTTGAGAGAAAAAGGTGCGTCTTATACTCCGAAAAATACGGTACTTACTTTCTTGACACGGATCTAATTCAGAAGATGAACCAATGTGGTGTCAGTGTTCCATAGCAGCCTTTGGATGAAAGAAACACACACAGATAGAGAGAGAAAGAGAAAGAGAAAGAAAGAGAGGGAGAGAGAGAGAGAGAGAAAGAAAGAAAAAGAGAGCGGGAGGGAGGGAAGGTAGGTAGGTAGGTAGGTTCAGTTTATAGGTAATAGTAATGTCTGATTAGTTTGGGCTTAGAACATGGCACAAATCCACCCATTTTTAATTATCAACTGCGCCACTGTCATTCATTTCACACTAAAATTAAAAATCTTGACATACGAGGCTGTGAATGCAGCCATAGTATTCAGCACTACTATCTTGACTTACAAACCAAAATAATGTAGAAGACTTTTACCTTCTAACATTTCCCCAGCTCCTTTAGGATATGTAAAGAGGGCTTTCTGTGGCGTGGCGAGATCTGAGACACTAAATCCAGATCCAGTCATAGAACTTCCACTCACTCCACCAGCTGATGATGACGAAGTAGAGGCTGCCATCTTGCCCCCCTTGAACCTGAATGTAGGAGAAAGAGAAACAAAGCTTAGCTAGGTAGACTCCACCACAGTACAGCTGTTAATCAACCAAAGAACATTTGCACTTCTAGTAGGGCTTATACTGTATATATAAAAAATTACATTCATTAGAGATTCAAATGTGCTTGAACTACCCTGTTTCCCCTAAAATAAGACCTCCCCGGATAATAAGCCCAATGGGCTTTTGAGCGCTTGCGCTAAAATAAGCCGTCCCCCAAAAATAAGCCCTTCCCGAAAATATTGCAACACAGCAGCAGCCATGAGGTGACCACGCTCGCCGTCTCCTGCACCTCAAAAATAATAAGACCTCCCTGAAAATAAGGCCAAGTGCCTTAAGGGGGGGAGAAAATAAGACCCTGTCTTGTTTTCGGGGAAACACAGTAGCAGTCTCCAAGTCAAGAGTTCCTAGCATTTCTGCACTGATAAACACATCTGGAATTTTGAGATAGAAGCTATGGCTTCTATCAAAAAATGATCCTTAATAGGAGACTGGCCAATGACAAAGTCCCACTGAACAAGACGAAAATTAGCAAAGTCCTGTCATATCATCTTACAATAGCCATGTTTTTGGGCTGCAACCTTTTATTTTCATTTTTGATTGAATGCCTTTGGGGCACATATGAGAAAAATAATTTGGTAAATAAGGTTTGCAGTCGCATTCTGGCTCCCCGCTTAACTTTCTAATATTTTGTTGCATAATGCCGATGCTGCTATTCCGTTGGCATCTGTTGAAGGAATCAATAAAGGGACTTGAATTTCACATGGCTATGTTAAAAAATAACGGTTTGCCTGAATGATAGATGGCGAACCTATGGCACACATGCCACAGGTGGCATGAGGAGCCATCTCTGCGGGCACGCGAGCCGTCGCCCAGGTCAGCTCCACTGCGCATGTGTGTGCGCCCCCTGCCTGCCAGTTGATTTTGAGGTCTCTGCTGGGAGACGCATGCGCTTGCATGAGGGTGTGGGGGGGGTCACGCACGCATGTGCAGTGGGTGGGGGGAATGCACTGCACCCTTCCCCTTTTTGGTCCCAGGAGGCTTCAAGGAGACCCGCTAACACCAAAACGGGCACGCATTTGCGGGGGGAGTACAGGGAAGGGTCGCATGCGCAGGGGGCGGGGCCTGTTGGGGGACATTGCATTATGGATGTCAGCAGACGCACATGTGCTATTGCGCGCGCACACACGCTTTCGGCTTTTTTTCGAGGGGAAAAAGGTTCGCTATCACCAGGTTAGACGTTATCAAATTTTTAGTAGATATTCTCTTGGATGAAGCATCAAGTGAATCTTTTAACAAGGGGAGAGAGGTAATGTATCCCTAAAGAGATTAGTCTTTAAATACCTAAAACTAACTTGTAATCAAATGATTTAATTCCAATTTTTTACTTGGAAAAGCATCAGCACATTTGCACCAGGATCCCCTTCTGCCCATATATCCAATTCAATTGTAAAATCTGCTTCCAATACAAAATCATGTCATTTAAATGCTTGCATTATTAGACTGGTTAAGGAAACATTAAAAGGAAATTTGAGACATTAGCCCCAATTTGAAGTCAAACTGTTTTAATGCCAGGCACTAATACATCAACAAAATTTTAAGGGGAAATCATTCCAACACAACACAGGGGTTTCCCTTTGGGCCAAGATTAGCAAAATGTTTGGTTGCAGGGATTATATAAATGTTTCTCCACTCTGGATGAAATCCAGGAATAAAATTCTGGAGGCTGATTTGATGATTTTGGCCTGGAGAAAGCTTGTTTCTATTGAAACAGAACGTACATCGAAGTCAACTGGATTCGAAACATAACTGGGGCCGGACATCTGAATGTGTCAGGGAATTGCGCAGCCAACAGCCCAAATAAAGCCTGAGAGAATGACACGAACCTGTAGTTTTATATAAATAAATATATTTAATATATTTTAACCGATCGTAGCGCAGATTGCCTCATGCATGAGCCAGCACTCTCCAATCAATCAACTACAATTGTGCGTTCTGGCACATTGTACACTTTACTGTTCTAGCTACTAAATTTAATAGCCTAACTATAGAATGAGGTCGTTGGGATAGATTTAAAAAAAACACAGAAGCAAGCTTAGAATGGAATAGAATAGAATAGGATATGATAGAATAACCGAGTTGGAAGGGACCTTGGAGGTCTTCTAGTCCAACCCTCTGCTTAGGCAGGATATCCTACACCACTTCAGACAAAGGGTTATCCAACATCTTCTTCAAAACTTCCAGTGTTGGAGCATTCACAACTTCTGAACCAAATTGTTCCACTGATGAATTGTTCTAACTGTCAGGAAATGTCTCCTTAGTTCTAGGTTGCTTCTCTCCTTGATTAGTTTCCACCCATTGCTTCTTGTTCTACCCTCATGTGCCTTGGAGAATAGCTTGACTCCCTCTTCTTTGTGGCAGCCCCTAACACAGCTATCATGTCTTCCCTAGTCCTTCTTTTCGTCAGACTAGACATATCCAGTTCCTGCAACCGTTCTTCGTATGTTTTAGCCTCCAGTCCCCCAATTATCTTTGTTACTCTTCTCTGCACTCTTTCTAGAATCTCAACATTGTTTTTACACCATGGCAACCAAAACTGGATGCAGTATTCCAAGTGTGGCCTTACCAAGGCATTATAGAGTGGTATTAACACTCGCTGAGAAAACAATATGGAAATGCCCACAAGGACAAGATCATCAAGAGTAAACACAACTTTACAATTTTGGTTAGGAATCAGAAGCTTTATATCCCATAAAACCAGAAGCTAGCTTCTGCAAACTAGCGAAGAGCCTGGGTGGGGAAGACTGCTAGATTGCTGAAAACACTTTTTGGTTATAAAATATACACAAGGCATGGAAAGGTGAAAGATCACGAGACAACTGCATCAAGTTCCCACTGTTTGTCAATGCAGAATATTTCGTAATACAAAACGTTGAAATCAACTAACCAAGATCACGCTCCTATAAAACCCAATTTTATACAGCTATTGTAGTTTTGCAATTTCCTCCAACAGAAATAGATACTACGCTAACAGAAATGAATTAGTCCTGGAGGTGTCCTAATATCTTTGTAGTGACACATTACAAATGCTATCATTCACTATAATAAATAATTAACAGGGAGGGGGACTCATAAAGCCCTCCCAAATTACTAAAAAAATTAAATCAACAAATCAAAAGCCCCTTTCACTCTTGCTTCCAGCTAGCAAATCTAGAGTAACTTGCAGGAACATTTGTCATCAGTTGATTATACCTTTTATTAAAATTCCTGATAGCTTTTATGTGCACTTTATGTTAAATAATCAGGATAAATTCATTCTTCTAAAATTAGCAAAATTTTGATATGTTGTTTGTAAACTTTGCCCACAAAAGGTTGCAGGTAGGATAGGGTAGGGTAAGGTAGAGTAGAATAGAAGAGAACAGAACAGAATATTATTTATTGGTCAAGTATGATTGGACACAGAAGGAATTTGGCTCTGGTGCAAAAACTCTCAGTGTACATACAAACAACAAAGTGATAGACCATAAAGCATACTGTCGTTACAATCATTAATCATAAGATATAAACAAATGATAAATCATGAGAATAAGAACAATAAGATGAGAAAAGATGAGAAATGAGAAAGATGAGAAGATGCAAGGTTAATAGCAATACACCCTACTACATGGGTACTACTACATCTTTTGGCTTAATTCAGTACTGTGAGAATTAGGTGATCAGCAGAGTGATGGCATGGGGAAAAACTGTCTTTGTGTTAATTTGTCTTGACATGCAATGCCCTCTAGCAGTGTCCTGAGGGGAGACGTGAAGGGGTCTGATTTAATAGTTCTTGTTGTGAGGGGATTGCTTTGTGCTGTTTATTTTATTGATTGTATTTGTATTGGTCAATGACCAAAATAAAATTCCATCTATCTGTCCTACATTTTGCGGTGGAGACTTACTTCTGGATCATTTTACATGATCAAGTCAACGAGCCTGCCACACAAGATAAAATAGTTCATTATCCTAGGTAGCAGTGCGTTTAGCACTATGCACACTTGAAAAAAGGGATGAGGGAAAAGACAGCGCAGTAAATGGAGTGGATAAAGATGGACTGTGGTGTCGATTTTTAAAAAATGAAATTTACATTAGCACTGTCAGGTAGAAAGGCACACAGGAAGCAAAGCACCTTTACAAAAGAAGCTACATACCATTGTGCCTTAAAGTTCAGGTTTCTTTAAGCTTATAAGATAAGAGGCAAATTGAATGAAATCTGCAACTGTTTCTATGGGATTGGATCAAATAAACCCATACATTGTCCAGTTTTTATGCATGTCTAGCGATCTCTACCAGTTGGCAAGCAGATGCTGGGATATTTCCAACTTCCAATTTTTCCTCCCTTTGTTCCGTCTCCCGAGCTGTGCCAATGGTCCACAGCAGAATTCATTTCCGACGGGCGTTTTCACAGACAAATGCAATTCAAAATGTATCCATAGGGTGGCATCCTGAACTCAGAAATCCTCATCTTCAAATCTTGCAGCACATCCTAATTCTGGATCAGTTTCAAATGGGGGCCATGTTTTAAACTTTCATCCCACTATAGTTGATGTGGTTGCTTCTCGTGCTGTTTTAGTCTATTTATCCAAGCTCTCAATTGACAACGGCATGATGGTTATCTTTCTTTTTTTAGCTTTATTTCGTGAAGTAATATTTTGGAATGGGCGACACAAGTAAGAACAACAACAACAACAAAAAAGAATGCAATGCCATGGCCATTCCATAGTGCGGTTCTTAGGTCTGGTTCACTCATCTATTGTTAGCATCTATTGTTGGCATTAGAACAAGGGTATCAAACTCAAGGCCTGGGGCTTGGATCCGACCTATGGGGTACTTAGATCTGGTCCAAGGGGCTGCCCTGGAAACAGCGAAGGACCGGCCCTCCGCCAGTGAAAACGGGGTCCCGAGCTCAGTTTTTGGCTGCTACGGCCTCCTGCAACCTTCTGCCAGTGAAAATGGAGCTCGGGAGGGCCGCACACGGCACTCTCAAGCTCTGTTTTTGCTGGCAGAGGCTATGCGGGCTGGTCCTTTACTATTTTCCTGTGGGCCAGATGTAGGCCTTGAGCTCCGTTTTCACTGGCAAATGACTTGATGACTTCACGGACCCCCTATGATTGAGAACCACTGCTCTAAAAGTTTGTTAGGGAGAGAACATTAAGAAAATGATTTTTGAACTTGTATTAATTGCTCTAGCAAAAGCCGGAAAAAAATATTCGCATGAAAGTATACAACATCCATTGGATTTCTTATAAAAAGGGCAAAAATAAGAAACTAAGACTAAGAATCCAATGTCTCTTATTACAACAGGAGACCTGCCATCAATAAAACCAATTCACTGATTCTAAAATACAAAAAAAAAAAAAAGAGGAACAGATGCAGCTGTCTCTCCAAGCACAAACAGCACCCATCTTTGAGATTATTAGCATGCAAATACATTTTCTCTACAACTTGAACAGTTGGGAATCCAAACTGTTGTATAAAATCTGCTTAGCCACACAACCTGAAAACTGGAGTGCGCTTAGATTGTTAAATTGGTGAAGCTAGTTTGGTGGTTAAAACAGCAGGCTAGAAACCGGAAGTTCTAGCTGCCTTACATATGAAAACCAGCTGGGTCACCTTGGCCCAGTCACTCTCTTTCAGGCCAACCCACCTCTCAGAGTTGTTGTTGTGTGAAAAATGGGCGGAGGAATGAGAATTAGGTGTGTTTGCCATCTTGAATTATTGACAAAAATCATAACGGGATAGAAGTAAATAAACATAAATTCATAAACTCAAAATTAGAATCACAACTATTGTAGGTGTTTCCTTAAAGATAATTCAGCAGATTTACAAAAAGCTAATTCCAAAACAGTAGGCAGGCATATGTGTGTGTATACACACATAAACACATATTCCAGTACCTTAAGGTAAAGGTTCCCCTTGCTCATATGTGCTAGTCATTCCCGACTCTAGGGAACAGTGCTCATCGCCGTTTCAAAGCCAAAGAGCCAGTGCTGTCTGAAGACCTCTCTGTGGTCATGTGGCCAGCATGACTAAATGCCGAAGGGGCACGGAATGCTGTTACCTTCTCACCAAAGGGGGCTCCTATTTTTCTACTTGCATTTTTACATGCTTTCGAACTTAGGTTGGCAGAAACTGGGACAAGTAACAGGAGCTCACTCAGTTGCGCAGCGCTAGGGATTCGAACTGCCGAACTGCCCCCCTCTGATCGACAAGCTCAGCATCTTAGCCACTGAGCCACCGTGTCCCTTCCCCCACCCAGTACCTTAAATACTAATAAATGTATTGTAGTCACTGTGAGTTTCAAGTACAACACAATGCATGCTTATTAGAAATTGGCAGTCAATACCCCACTAAAATCATTCCTTCTCTCAAGATTTACTCAATCCACTAAGGAACAGAAAGTTCAACTCATACTTCCCCTGTCCAGCTCCGTCAGCAATTCAAACAATCAAATGAAATCCAAAATAGATGAATAATCTATAAGGAACCAAAGTGAAAGAGAATTAAATCCAAATTATGCTATTTTAGTTTAATTATATAGGGACGCGGTGGCTCAGTGGTTCAAATCCCTAGTGCCGTGTAACAGAGTGAGCTGTTACTTGTCCCATTACTTGTCCCAGCTTCGGCCAATCTAGCAGTTCGAAAGTATGTAAAAATGCAAGTAGAAAAATAAGAACCACCTTTGGTGGGAAGGTAACAGCATTCCATGTGTCTTTAGTGTTTAGTCATGCCAGCCACATGACTACGGAGATGTCTTCGGACAATGCTGGCTCTTCGGCTTTGAAACAGAGATGAGCACCGCCCCCTAGAGGTGGGAGCGACTAGCACATATGTGCGAGGGGAACCTTTACCTTTACTTTCATTATTCAAATAAATGTTTGATTCAGTTTCTAAGAACATTTGTGGCACGAGGTTAGGGTTTCAAGAAGTTACCATTTGCTTGCTTTCTACAAATTAAATGATCAACATTGGCATGATTGAACAATACCATTTAGGAAGGAATGGAGCTAGGATGCCTCTGTGCCTTATTGTTATATTTTAAGATCAATTCCATAGTGGGCTACTTAGACAAACTGAAATATCATCCCTATAATGATGAGCAAATGAATGAACAAACAAAATAGCCAGGACAACCTCATATAAGACTGTTATTACCAATAACAACAGAGTTAGGGAGCATTGTGAAGGCCTTGAGGCTCTCATGAGTATTAATTGCTTTAAAATAACTTTAGGAGCATCCTGAAAATTAATCCAGAAACATTAATGGATACAATCTGAACTGGTAGCACACTTTAAATATCTAGAGGTGATCTTACAATTCACAAAGAAATGAAGGATCATGTATCTTTAGTTTCACAAAAGGCTCAGATGAGTACTATATATCAATTAGGGCAGGGGTGCCAAACTCAAGGCCAGGCGCCGGATCCGGCCTACAGGGTACTTAGATCCAGCCCATGGGGCTGCCCTGGAAACAGCGAAGGATTGGCCTGCTGTGCTTCTGCCAATGAAAATGGGCTCCCAGGCTCTGTTTTTAGCTGCCACGGCCTCCTGCAAACCAGCTCCAGTGGAAATGGAGCTTGGGAGCTGGCAGAGGGTTGCAGGAGGCTGTGGCAGCCAAAAACGAAGCCTGGGAGCCCATTTTCGCTGGCAAAGTGCTGAGGCCATCATAAGCACTCCCAACATGAGTGACGTTTAGTTAGCCACACCCACCCTGGCCACGCCCCCTGCCCCCCCAAGGTCAAACACAACCCTGATGTGGCCCTCAATGAAATCGTGTTTGACACCCCTGAGTTAGGGCTTCTTTAAGTACCAGAAGCACTGAATATATACACCGTCTTTCTGCAAAAATAAGACAGGGTCTTATTTTCTTTCGACCCCTGAAATAAGCGCTTGGCCTTATTTTCGGGGAGGTCTTATTATTTTTGAGGTGCAGGAGGCGGCAAGCGTGGTCACCTCATGGCTGCTGTTCTGCTGCAATATTCTCAAGGAGAGCTTATTTTGGGGGGAGGGCTTATTTTAGTGCATGCGCTCCAAAGCCCGAATGGGCTTATTGTCCGAGAATGTCTTACTTTCGGGGAAACAGGGTAGTAAGTACAGGGTTACTGAGACTGACTCATCTGAGGCCAAGTATTGTGACATCTCCCTTATGGCATTCACTTAAACCAAATTCATTGATTTGTATGATTGATATTCAATCTACAGTAGAGGAAGTTGTTCAGGCGAGACGTAGGGTCTGAAATGCATGAATATATAAGTACTGAAATAGTGGTGGGTTCCGGATCTCATTGCAACCGCTATGGTGCAACGGGGCTCGGGGGCCACCACATGAATGTGCACAGCGCACACATGCGCGCAGCAGCACATACATCCTCACCTCCTGTGATTCTCCACAACACCTCCCCAATGCTCCAGCTGCTCGGAGCATCATGCTGGCGCCGTACGCTGCATGTGTATGCGCAGATGGCCCGTTTCCTTTAAATACAGGTAAGGAACGAGGGCAGGCGGGTAGGCCCTCCGGAACACAGCACCGGAACGGTACCCGGTGCTCCCGGCACGTGCCGGTACGCCAGTACTGGAGCGAACCGCCTGCAATCCACCACTGTACTGAAATAAAAATGATACACACAGGCACACACAATTATTTACAATTATCGATTAAATCAAGCATTTTCTGCTCAGAGTTTAGCTTCTCTAATCTTGATAGACAACCATTGGTTTCTATCCCTAGTTGCTATATATGTTATGACATACAATACAATACCATGAGAAATAAAGCAAGAAACATTAAGACTTTTTCCAAGTAACAGAAAGAAGCAGAACCAAGTTCAAAACAGTCAACAGAGGAAGTGCTGTGGGTTGTTTTGTACATTTCTTGCTATAAGTATCAAAACACGAGCTACTTTGTTACACTACCTCTTCAACCTTTGTGTAAAACGCTTCATGACCTTGGCAGGGATTTCTGAGAGAAGAACATGCCTCAGGTTAATAGGTCCCACCACCAAGAGGGGTGTGTTTGTGTGTGTGTGTGTGTGTGTGTGTGTGTGTGTGTGTGTGTGTGTATCCTTCCAGCATCACTGAACAAGCCAGGCTCATGTGCATATTGACATCTTTGTGGGATCACAACAGCGAAATGATCAACTATCATGCTGACTAGTTATAGGGTAGGCAGTGAGATCCATTACTATGCCCATGTACTTCACTGTCTCATTACTAAATGTTTTCACTCAACAGATTTAGATTTTTTTAAAAAAAGTACTTCCAGTCATTTGGGATTAGGCCTTGCACAATTGTTTGCAATTTTGTCAGAACGTATTTAAAAATATAAAGGTACATTTCTGCACTCTGCTGCTTTAAAAGCAAATGTTCTCATCCACACTCATTTTTGCCTAATTTTGAGACCATGGGTTTAGAACAATTGGAACAGATCCTCATCACTGTAATGAAATGACTAGAACAAACCATAAATAGTTGGCACGATTGCCAGCTAAACGATGTTTTCTTTCTTTCAGCTTCACGGTCTTCTCCAAATCCTTCAGAATTTAGTCATTGCATTCAGAAGTTGTGGGTGCTCCATCATTGGAGGTTTCTAATAAGAGATTGGGCAGTCATTTGTCCAGAATAGTGTAAGGCCGAGATGACGAACCTATGGCACGCGTGCCACAGGTGACACACAGAGCCATTTGTCAGGGCATGCGAGGTGTTGCCCTGTCAGCTGGCCAGTGCACATGCGCGCACTGGTCAGCTGAGTTCAGCCTTTTTTAAAGCCATTTTTTGCCCTCCCCAGTCTCCAGAGGCTTTATAGGAGCCTGGGGAGGGCGAAAAGAGCGTCCCCCGCCCCTCCCGGAAGCCCTCCAGAGGCTTCAGGAGCTTCCCTGAAGCCTCTGAAGCACAAAAAAACGGCCCTATGGGCAAACCACAAGTTCGGGAACGGACTTCCGGTTTGCTCATAGGGTCGGTTTAAGCCCTCGGGAGGCTTCAGAGACCTTCAGGAGGCTTCTCTGAAGCCACCAAAGGGCTTAAACCGATGCTACCAGCAAACCGGAAGTGACTTGAAGGTCCCTGAAGGCACTTTTCACCCTCCCCAGGCTCCTATAAAGCGCCTGGAGTCAGCAAAAAATCATGCAAAAAAATGGGGAGGAGCGCTTCTCATGCGCGCATGTGCACTGGGGAGTCGCACATTGCATAATGGACGTGGCACGCCTGCACACGACCCCCCCTGTGCGCCCCCCACTTATGTCACTAGGGTTGGACTAGAAGACCTCCAAGGTGCCTCCAAACTCTATAATTCCTCTTCAAATGACTGGAAGAAAGGCATCTCCAGGCTAAGGTGAATACATCTTATTTAGTAGCAGGAAGGTC